>NW_027252668.1:12126204-12166204 GCF_044704955.1 Pristiophorus japonicus | reverse complement strand
CTCTCTCTGTCTCTCTCGCTGTCTGCGACTCTCTGACTCTCTACATATATATGTCTGTCTGTCTCTCTATCTGTGTATACCTCTCTCTCTCTGTCCCTTCTCTCTCTGTCTCTCTGTATCTCCCTCTGTCTCTCGCTCTCTCTGTCTCTCTATCTCTCTCGATCTCTGTCTCTCGCTCCCTCTCTCTCTCACTCTCACTCTCTCTGTCTCTGTCTCTCTCTCTCTCTGTTTCTCTCTATGTCTGTCTATCTCTGACTCATTCCTCTCTCTCTATCTCTCTCTCTCTCTCTTTCTCGCTCTCTTTCTGCCTGTATCTCTCTCTGTCCCTTTCTCTGTCTCGTCCTCTCTGTCTCTCAGTTTCTGTCAGCGTCTCGCTATCTCTCTCTCTGTCTCTCTCTCTCTTTATCTCTTGCACTCTGATTCTCTCGCTCTGTCTGTCCCTCTCTCTCTCTCTGTATCTCTCGCTCTGTATCTCTCTCTTTGTCTGTCTCTCTATCTGCCTATCTCTGAAATACTCCATCTCTGTCTTTCTCTCTCGCTCTCTCTCTCTCTCTCTCTCTCTCTCACTCTCTCTCTCTCTCTCTTTCTCTCTCTCTCTTTTTCTGCCTCTCTGACTCTCTATATATCTCTGTCTCTGAATTTCTCTCGGTCTGTGTATATTTCTATCTCTCTCTTTCTGTCTCTCTCACTCTCTCACTCTCTCGCTCTCTGTCTCTCGCTGTCTATATATCTTTCGCTATCGATATATCTTTATCTCTTCATCTGTTTCTAGCCCTCTCTCTCTCCCTCTTTCTCTCTCTCTCTCTCTCTCTCTCTCTCTCTCTCTCTCTCTCTCTCTCCCCCCCCCCTCTCTCTCTCTCTCTATCTATATCTCTATCTCTATCTCTCTCTCTCATTCACCCTGTCTCTCACTTTGTTTTTCTTTATTTCTCTCTATCTCATTCTCTCTATCTCTCTTGCTTTCCCTCACTGTCTTTCACTCTCTGGTTCTCACTCTCGCTCCCTCTCACTTTCTCTCTTTCTGTCTCACTCTCACCATTTCTCTCTCTGTCTGCCTCTCTCCATCTCACTTTCTCGCTCTCTTGCTCTCTGTCTCTCTCTCTCTCTATCTGTCCCTATCACTCTCTCTCTCTCGCTCTGTCTATCTCTATTGCTGTCTTTCTCTCTCTCTCTTTCTCTCTATCTCTCTCTCTCTCTCTCTCTCTCTCTCTCTCTCTCTCTCTCTCTCTCTCTCACTATATCTGTCTCTTTCTCTTTCTCCCTCTCTCCCTGCATCTCTGTCTCTGTCTCTCTCTCACTCTCTGTCTCTCCCTCTCTATATATCTTCATCTCTCGCTATTTTCGCCATCTCTCTCTCTCTCTCACCCTCTGCCTGTTTCTCTCCCCCTATCTCTCTGTCTCTCTCTCTTTCGTTCTATATTTCTGTGTCTTCCCCTCTGTCTAGCTCCCTCTCTCGGTATTTCTCTCTTTGTGCGTGTCTCTCTCTGTCTGCCTGTTTCGCTCTGCATCTTCGTTTCTCTCTCTCTGCCTCTGTCTATTTCACCCTCTCTCTCTGAGTCACTCTCCATCTCTCTCTGTCTCTCCCACTATCTCTGTCTCTCTCTCTCTCTCACTCTGTCTCTCTCACTCGCTCTGTCTGTCTGCCTATGTCTGTCTCTCTCGCTTCCTGTCTCTCTATCTCTCTGTCTCTATCTCTCTCACTCTTTCTCTCTCTATCTGTGTCTATCCCTCTCTCTATCTATCTGTGTCTATCCCTCGCTCTCTCTCTCTCTATCTGTCTCGCTTTCTCGCTGTCTCTCTCTGCCTTTCTGTGTAGTTCCGCGTCTCTCTCTCTCTCCCTCTCTCTCACTCTCTCTCTCTCTGTCTCTGTTTCTCTCTCTCTCTAGCTTCCCACGCTAGCTGTCCCTCTGTCTCCCTCTCTCTCTCTCTTGCTCTGTCTCTCTCTCTCTATATATCTCTCTGTCTTTCTCTGTCTTCCCCACTGACACGCGGTCTCTCTGTTTTTCTCTGTCCCTCTACTGGGATCAAGGTATGGTGTGGGACCGGGTTCGGTTTGGTTGGGGCCGGGTTTGGTTCGGTTTGGGGCCAGGTTTGTTTCGGTTGAGTTCAGAGAGGTTAGATGCAGGAAGAATGTTCCCAATGTTGGGGAAGTCGAGAACCAGGGGTCACAGTCTAAGGATAAGGGGTAAGCCACTTAGGACCGAGATGAGGAGAAACTTCTTCATCCATAGAGTGGTGAATCTGTGGAATTCTCTACAAGAGAAGGTTGTTGAGGCCAATTCACTAAATATATTCAAAAAGGAGTTAGATGAAGTCCTTCCAATAGGGGGATCAAGGGGTATGGCGAGAAAGCAGGAATGGGGTACTGCAGTTGCATGTTCAGCCATGAACTCATTGAATGGTGGTGCAGGCTAGAAGGGCCGATGGCCTACTCCTGCACCTATTTTCTATGTTTCTATGTTTCTATGTTCCAAGCGAATGGTTTGGATTTGGATGCAAACACAATCCTGGAAGTGTAGGATCAGGTCAGGGACTTCTCTGTCGTTCTCAGGCTCTCCAGCATGGATATATTTGCTGGGGATTTAAGACCTGTGTTCGGATCCATTTATATTTTATTCGATTAATGCAAAATATATCACAGTTAATAGAGTGAGGCGATAAATTGAAAAGCAGGAATTAGAATCACTTGTATAGTGTTAATGAATTGTTCGTTTTACTGATGATCTTCTTCAACTTTCTCATGTTCACCAGTCAGTCGATTACCTTCTGCAGTATATCCCTATTGTCGTCATTGTCTACTGCACATCTTCATGTTGTATCATCGATGAACTATAAAATGATACAGTATATATGCAAATGTAGCTGATGAATCAATATATAAAAAGTAGTCCTGCTGTCACCGACCCCTGAGGTGGACAGCAGTATAGCACCCTTCAGTGTGAACAACAACCAGTCACCAATACTCTCTGTTATCTGTCTCTCAGCCATTGTCATGTCCATGCTGCACTCGCTCTTTAATCCTAATGTGTAGAAACTTATGAACTAGTCTGTTGAGCGATAGTTTGTCAAACGCCTTTTCAAAATCTGTATCATCATCATCTACTGTGAATCTCCTTTAGAGAAAAGCCTCTTCAATATAGGATGAAAAGCATCTGTTTATTGATTAAAAAGCAATAATGATCAGTAAAGGCAGCCATTTATAGCTGTGTGAGGTTTGGGAATTTGATCAGCAATTCGGAAGTTTAAATAGCGGAGCAGGCTCGAGGAGCCAATTGGGCTACTCCTGCTCCTATTTCTTCTGTTATGTCACTTTGTACCAATGCTTTTCAGGAACGTTGGTGAAGATATTATTTATATCAACTACAAGAACCGTCGCCCTGTTTACATCAGCATCACTTTGTGTCACTCCATATCTAACAATGCATCAAATATCTTCAGCTCCTCTCCATCACCGCAATTTCCTCCGACTCTACTCACCGCACCCAAAATCCTCAGATACATCCCACAGAACATCCTCAGACGCTATCCGTCCCGCACAATATCCTTAGGTCCTCCCCCCTCCACCAATATCCTCAGACCCTCCACACCACCCAGTATCCTCAGACCTTCCGCATCCCACCCAATATCCTCAGACCCTCCCCATCCAAATTAATATCCTCAGCTCCGTTACACCACTCCCAATATCCTCAGCTCCTCCCCACCCCAACAAATATTCTCAGCTGCTCCTTAGCGCACATATTACTCTCAGCTTCTGCCCTCCCAGTCTATTATGCTCAGCCCCTCCCCTCCAAATCTAATATCTTCAGCTATTTCCCACCAATGCTCACTCTAATTTGTTTTACTGAGCGGGTCAGAAACTTATTTTCGTGTGAGCTTTTCACCCGAAGGCATATTTTAAAACAACAATATTTACAACAGCTTTTACAACAATGACAGCACCAGCAACCACTTGAAATCCTGTATAGCGTTATGACATATCAGCATAACACAATATCACCTCATTTGGCAATCACACAAGGTTCGATACAGGTTTTAGATAACTTCTCCCCTTTGAATTCTAATCCTCTCCAAAGGAACTACAGTGCTACTTTTGCATGTGTCTGGCTTTGTTATCCTCCATTGCTGCAAAGTGACTTTTGTATATGTACCGCTAAGTGCTAAGATCCCTTTGATAATATCTATGCTCTTATTTTCCAAGGGTTATGTAGGGTCTTTAGCCCTCCTTCCAAAAGGTACCAACGCACTCTGATCTATTAAGAAAATCGTTTCTGATTTACAAGCCCATTATGCATGTTTGGTTGCAGTAGAATTAATTAATAGCTTTTAGTTCTTCATGTAGATAAATCTGTTTAAAAATATAACTAATAAGAAATGTGTGGGATATATACGAACTGCAAAATGTGCGGTAATACTTCAGAAACGTCACTCAGTTACATGGTTATGCATCGACAACCTAACCAAAAGCCCAAGGAGATCTGAAAGGAGCATATGTATTCTTGAAAATTGTATTAATTTTAAAGTTATCAATGTATTAACCCTATCCCTCATTCAACAGATCAATATCTGCACAAGCAGCAGGGACATTGCCATTCGTATGGTGCTGAAATCCTGAACGACCACGTAAGTAAGTAGAATATTACTCATAATGCAAAAAACCATCTCGCAAATAAAAATGCAGTAGCTCTTTAGTTCAGGCTATTACAGAGAATTGAAGAAAATCGACCCGAATTTCCAACTGCAATCACCTCCATTAATACACATATTCTTCTTGTACCAATACCACCACACGTAACATGTCAGAAATGAAGCACTTATTCACAAGTGCAGATAAAAACATACACAATGTGCTTCACCGAATTAAAAACAAAATGCAGGGAACGCTTTGTGTTAACGAAAATCACGATTCATCTTTCTTCCTGTATTGGGAAAACAATCAGAATAACATCGAAATTGTTTTAACAAGGTGTAGTAAAGATATTAATTTACGAATTTCTCTTCTCATATTTTTCGCTAAATGCATGAGGTGCTCCTGATTAATTAGTGGGAAATAAAGCTCATTATACTCTCAGTTTTTAAACCCCTCTTTCAAAAATATATACCCAATCGAAATTGTTATGTTATCAGTTTAATCAAAGTAATTTGTGTGTTTCTCTACAAACAATTGTGGAATCTTCTAACGTAACTGCCTGCCATGTTTATACACATTTACATAATTCTTATTTCTATTAACATTCTACTGGACGTATAAGAGGAAATCTAATTTATAATTTTACTCGGACTTGTTTGGACGATGGAAATACATCCCAAATAAAATAGTTCACAATTGCAAAATAGAGAGAAATAGAGAGAATGCTGTAAACTTAAACGAAAATGCTAGAACTACTCAGCAGATAAGGCAGCTAAATCTCCTAAATCTCTGAGGGGGCTTGAAAGGGTTGATGCAAATAGGAAGTTTCCTCTCGTAGAGGGGGTCTGGAACTAGGGGGCATAGTTTCAGAATAAGGGGTCGCCCATTCAAAACGGAAATGAGTAGGAATTTCTGATCTCAGAGGGTCGTGAACTTTTGGACTTCTCCACCCCAGAGAGCTGTGGAGGCTGGGTCATTATATATATTTAAGGTGGAGATAATCATATTTTACAAAGATAAGGATTATAGGGAGCCGGCAGGAAAGTGGAGCTGAGGCCAATATCTGATCAATCATGATCTTATTGAATGGCGGAGCAGGCTCGAGGGGCAAAATGGCCGACTCCTGTTCTTAAATCCTATGTTCCCATGTTACGTTAACTGTCAAATCATTTCAAAGTCATTTCAAAATAATTTCACTTTACTTGAGGCGTCTGATTCAGAATGTTCATTTTAACGTGAACTTGCCATTTTGGAAACAGTAAGACGGACATTAGAGCAAGGGTTACGTTAATGTCAAACAGCAAAGAAAATATAAATTCTGGAAGCACAATATCGAAACGAAACGTGAACCCGACGTGATTTAAACTTGCAGCCTTCTGATGAGGTGTCAGACACGCTACCTTTGCATCACGAGGTCGAAGATGCCGGCAGCGGATGTTTGCACACATGAAGGATCCTCAAACACAGATTTATTTATGCTGCTTATGTGGAATAAAAAGACGTAACAATCCCCGCCCACTCCCACGGGAATCACACAGGATCAGAAGCAGCGCTCACCTATCAGTCTCCCTCTCACGCTCGCTTTCATCACCTGCTTCCAGCAGACTGCAGCAAATCGAGAAAGTTAGAGAGGCAGAGAGGTTTTGGGAGGTAATTCCAGATCTTCTGGCCCAGGCTGCTGAAGGCACGTCCATTAATTGTTGAGAAGTTATAATTGGGGAAGCTCAAGGGCGCAGAATTTGAGGAGTGCAGATACCTCAGGGGCTTGTGAGGCTGAAGCAGTCGACGAGTCTATTCAAAAGAAGAATGACTATCACATTGAAGTCAATGAGAATCAGTGGGGAGACATTCCACTGGCTGGAGTGATACCTAGCAGAGAAGAAGATGGTTGGTGGTTGTTGGAAGTCAATCATCCCAGCCCCAATACATTGCTGAAAGAGTTCCATAGGGCATGTCCTACGCGGTACCCTCTTCAGCTCCTTCATCAATGATCGTCCCTGCCACATGAAGTCAGAAGTGGTTATGTTCACTGAAGATTGCACAGAGCTCAGTACCACTCATAGCTCCGCTGATAATGAAGCATTCCATTCCCACATGCAACAAAACCTGAACGACATTTAGGCTTCTGCTGATAAGTGGCATGTAACATTCGCGCCATGCAGTTGGTTGGCAATGCCTATCTACAAGAAGCAAGGGTTTGACGACCGCTCCTTGGCATTCAACTGCATTACCAACAAAGAATCCCCCACTATCTACATCCTGTGGGTCATCTTTGACCAGAAACGTGACTGGACCTGCCACATAAATAGTGTGGCCGCAAGAGCATGTCGGAGGCTGGGTATTCTGTGGCGAGTATCTCATCTCCTGACTCTCCAAAGACTTCCCACCAGCTACAATGCACATGTCAGCATATTGGCGGAATACTCTCCACTTTCCTCAATGAGTGCAACTTCAATTCAACTCCAGAAGCTCGACAACATTTAGGGCAAAGCAGCAGCGTGATTGGTACAACACACCACCTTAAACTTTCGCTCACTCTGTCACCGACGTAACGTGGCGGCAGTGTTTGTCATCTACAAGATGCACTGCGGCTACTCACGAAGGTTTGTTCGGATGCACCTCCCAAACCCTCGAGTTCTACCCCTTCGAAGGACAACTGCAGCAGGTTCGAGTTAACATCATGATGTAGAAGGCACTCCGCCCCCTCCCGCAAGTAAAATGCGATCCTGACTTGGAAGTATATCAACATTCGTTCATCCTGCATGGGCCATAAATCCTGGAATTCCTTCCCGAACAGCACTGCAGGAGCACATTCACCACACAATTTTCATCGGTTCATGCAGGCGGCCCACCACCACGTTCTCAAGGGCAATAAGTCATGGACGATAAATGCTGGCTTTGCCAGTGACGTCCACATGCCATGAACTAATATTTAAAAAACAATGTATTTTCAGAGTATGGCTCAAAATGTTCATTTATGGTGAGAGAAAAATCTGGTCAATTTTTTCAAATTTAACTGGCCAAGTTACTGCTGCCATACACCGAAATTGGAATCAGTAATGAAGACAAAATCCCATGGTCCTCTTTTTCAGATTCAACGCAATAAGATTTTAAATAACGTGGAAAAATGTTACAATGAAGCGGTTTCGAAATTACGTGTGACTTGTATTTGTGCCTTTAATTAAACTTTATGGTTTCTGACTCCCGTTCATATCTCTTCTTCCTCTGTTGAATGACAAAGGAGCGTTTTGACATTGACGGGACTGCACTGCTCCTGATATTTCTGAGCTCATTGCTTATATTGAGTTGTTTCTCGCCTTGGGATCAGCGCCAGCTTTAGCTCAGCAGTTACTTCGCAACACCAACTTCCTCAGATGTTCGAATCTGTCTCACTGCGGGTGCTGCCTGGCGTTTTTGTTGTCATTTCCAATCCCCTTCTTTGACACCGAAACAATTGTTCTTAACATAGCAGTGAGAGATTTTTAAAGCACTCCTATAATGAGTCACAGAACCATTCATATCACAACAGCTACCTGGGTTCCATTCCCGGTTTGGGTAGTAACGTTGATATCACCTTTTTTAATTAGAGTCAACTGATTTTATGAAATTACATGGAAGAAACGCAGCATTTCACAAGGGTGTCAAAATAAATGAGTTTTTAATTAAAAATAATAAAGTTCGGAAGTGCAATTCAAACCAAAGCCTCTGGAGGAGACAGCGACCTGACTACGGCACTTTAGAACGCTCAGCAATACTGACGGTGGAATATGCACTTGTAAGTTATTACTTCAGAAATATTCACACCAGGCGCTTGGCCAATGCTCAGGAAGGCCCAGTGACAGGTATATCATCTCCGCCCGGTGTCTCCTGAGCCTGTGCTCGGTGTATGGGGAGGTTTGGCCCGGGTCCGTGGTATCTTGCCTACGTGGGATGCACACTCACCCTCTGAGCTCTGGAACTCGGGAAGAGTGAATTATTAATCAGTTGCTTCAGTGTTTCAAATGTGGCGTTGATCTGCTGATATTAGCCAATAGCTTTGTTTAGCAGAATGAAAGACATGCTGTCATGGTGACTGCGAGACAGACAAAACTTCAACAACTGAACTTTAATACTTCTTGAAAATGTAATCATTGAAAACGTTTTATCCCCGATTTGATTTTAAAAACAGTCTGTTTTCAGGTGACTGGTTTCAAATGTTCATTGCTCAAGCAAATTTCATCAGCACACAGAGAAGTGTTCAGCGAGCAGCTCAAATGCTGAATCTATTTCTCTGCAAAAAATTCCTTTGACAAACATTGCTCTGACTGTACATAACAACAATGATCGTTTACATGTCAATAAACTCACCAATTTCTGCGACTGCTCAAGATCTTCGAAATGAGATGCCTCGAAGTGCTATCTTCGATCAGGTCCTGTGAAATCAGATAGGATTAATGAAGAATCTCATCATAAATGATCCCCTTGGGATCAGAGCAAGGCTGAATTTCAAATTCAGATGGAGAGCGAGAAAGTTCGACCAAAAACCAGCATACCAAACTTCGGGAGAAGAAATTCCTTCTCAACTCGGTTTTAAATTTGCTCACCCCGTATTTTGAGGCTGTGCCCCTAGTTCTCGTCTCCCCGATCAGTGGAAACAACCTCTCAGTCTCTATCTTGTCTATCCCTTTCATTATTATACATGTTTCCAGAAGATCACCACTCATCCTTCTGAACTCCAACGAGTAAAGACGCAACTACTCAAGCAATCATCATAAGGCAATCCCGTCATCTCCGGAATCAGCCTAGTGAATCGCCTCTGTACCCCCTCCAAAGCTAGTATATCCTTTCTTAATTAAGTTGAACCAAACTGCATGCAGTACTTCAGATGCGGCCTCGCCAATACCCTGCACAGTTGCAGCAAGACCTTCCTGCTTTTGTATTCCTTCCCTCTCGCAATTAAGGCCAACTTTCCATTCGTCTTCCTGATTACCTGCTGCACTTGCAAACTAAATTTTTGGGATTCATGCACAAGGACGCCCAGGTCCCTCTGCACAGCAGCATGTTGTAATTTCTCCCCATTCAAATAATATTCCCTTTTTCTGTTTTTTTTTCCAAGGTGGATGAACTCACATTTTCCGACATTGTATTCCATCTGCCAAACCTTAGCCCATTTGCTTAACCTATCTAAATCTCTTTTCAGCCTCTCTGTGTCCTCTACACAATCCACTTTCCCATTAATCTTTGTGCCATCTGCAAATTCTGTTAAACTACACTCTTTCCCTTCTTCCAGGTCATCTATCTATATTGTAAGCAGTTGTGGTCCCAGCACAGATCCCGGTGGCACACAACTAACCACCGATGTTCAACCCGAAAAGGACCCATTTATTCCGACTCTCTGCTTTCTGTTCGCCAGCCAATTCTTTATGCATGCTAATACATTTCCTCTGACTTCACGTAAATTTATCTTCTGCAGTAACCTTTTGTGTGGCACCTTATCGAATGCCTTTTGGAAATCTAAATACACCACATCCATCGGTACGCCTCTATCCACCATGCTCGTTATGTCCTCAAAGAATTCCAGTAAATAAGTTAAACATGATTTCCCCTTCATGAATCCATGCTGCGTCTGCTTGATTGCACTATTCCGACCTAGATGTCCCGCTATTTTTCCTTAATGATAGCTTCAAGCATTTTCCCCACTACAGATGTTAAACAAACAGGCCTATTGTTACCTGCCTTTTGTCTGTCCCCTTTTGTAAACCGAGGCGTTACATTAGCTGCTTTCAAATCCGCTGGTCACCTCCCCAGAGTCCAGAGAATTTTGGTCGATTATAACGAATGCATCTGCTATAACTTCCGCCATCACTTTTAATACCCTGGAATGCGTTTCATCAGAAACAGGAGATTTGTCTACCTTGAGTCCCATTAGCTTGTCAAGCACTACCCGCCTAGTGATAGTCATTGTCTCCAGGTCCTCCCTTCCCACATTCCCATGACCAGCAATTTTTGGCATAGTTTTTGTGTCTTCCACTGTGAAGACCGAAGGAAAATAATTGTTTCAGGTATCAGCCATTTCCATATTTCCCATTAATTAAATCGCCCTTCTCATCTTCTAAGGGAGCAATATTTACTTTAGTCACTCTTTTCCGTTTTATATGTCGGTAAAAGCTTTTACTATCTGATTTTATGTTTTGCGCAAGTTTACTTTCGTAATCTATCCTTCCTTTCTTTATTGCTTTCTTAATCATTCTTTGCTGTTGTTTAAAATGTTCCCAATCTTCTAGTTTCCCACTAAAGTTGGCCACCTTATAAGCATTGGTTTTTAATTTGATACTCTCCTTTATTTACTTTGTAATCCACGGCTCGTTATCTCTTCTCTTACCACCCATCTTTTTCGATGGAATATATTTTTGTTGAACAATATGAAAGAGCTCCTTAAAAGTCCTCCACTGTTCCTCAATTGTGCCACCGTTTCGTCTGTGTTTCCAGTCTACTTCAGCCAACTCTGCCCTCAGCCCACTGTAATCCCCTTTTTTTTAAGCAAAGTACGCTGGTTTGAGACACTACTTCCTCACCCACAATCTTTCTTACAAATTCAACCAAGCTGTGATCACTGATTCCGAGAGGACCTTTTACTAGTAGATCATTTATTAATCCTGTCTCATCACACAGGACCAGATCGAAGATAGCTTGCTCCCTTGCAGGTTCTGTAAAACATTGTTCTAAGTAACAAACCCGTATGCATTCAATAAATTCCTCCTCAAAGCTACCCCGTGCGATTTGATATGACCAATCGATATGTAGGTTAAAATGCCCCATGATTACTGCCGTTCCTTTTAAACATGCCTCCATTATACCCTTGATTATTGCCCGCCCCACCGTGAAGTTATTATTTGGGGGCCTAAAAACTACGCCCACTAGTGACTTTTTCCCCTTACTATCTCTAATCCCCACCCAAAATTATTCAACATTTTGTTCATTAGGGCCAATACCGTCTCTCACAACTGCCCTGATATCAAAAGAACATAAGAACATAAGAATTAGGAACAGGAATAGGCCATCTAGCTCTTCGAGCCTGCGCCGCCATTCAACAAGCTCATGGCTGTGGACTCAGCTCCACTTACCTGCCCGCTCCCCGTAACCCTTAATTCCCTTATTGGTTAAAAATCTATCTATCTGTGATTTGAATACATTCAATGAGCTGACCTCATCATCTTCCTTGGGCAGAGAATTCCACAGATTCACAACCCTCTGGGAGAAGACATTTTTTCACAACTCGGTTTTAAATTGGCTCCCCCGTATTTCGAGACTGTGGCCCCTAGTTCTAGTCTCCCCGACCAGTGGAAACAACCACTCTGCTTCGATCTTGTCATCCCTTTCATTATTTTGAATGTTTCGATAAGATCACCCTTCATCCTTCTGAACTCCAACGAGTAAAGACCCAGTCTGCTCAATCCTTTATTAACAGAGCTACCCCACCTCCTTTCCCTTCTTCTCTATCTTCCCGAATTGTCAGATACCCCTGTATGTTTAATTCACAGTATTGGCCACCCTGCAACCACGTTTCTGTAATGACCACCAAATCATACCCATTCGTAATGATTTGTGCCGTCACCTCATTTATTTTATTTCGAATGCTGTGTGCGCTTAGGTAGAGTGTTTTAAGACGAGTTGTTATACCATGATTTCTCCTTTTGCCCCTCCTGCAGCCCCTTTACATTCATACATATTGTCCCTTCCTATCACCTTGCGGTTTACACTTACCCCAGTGCTGCTCTGCTCTGTTGCCTCCTGCCTTTTGCATTCTTTCTTGGGGTACTGTTCATCTGAGCTCTCACCCACTCCAACGAGCTCAGAGCCCTCTCTTAGGTTCCGAATACTCCTTGCATTGAGGCACCGAGCTTTCATGCTTGTCTTTTTATTACACTTTGACCCTTTAGACTTTTGCTGTACAGTGTCCCTTTTTGTTTTTTGCCTTGGGTTTCTCTGCCCTGCACTTTTACTCATTTCCATTCTGTCTTTTTCTTCTCTCTCCATTTTGTTTCCATCTGTCTCCCTATATTGGTTCCCTTCCCCCTGCCATATTAGTTTAACTCCTCCCCAAAAGCACGAGCAAACACTCCCCCGAGAACATTGGTTCTGGTCCTGCCCATGTGCAGACCGTTTGGTTTGTACTGGTCCCACCTACCCCAGAACCGGTTCCAACGCCACAGGAATTTAAATCCCACCCTGCTGCACCACTGCTCAAGCCACGTATTCATCTGAGCTATCCTGCGATTCCTGCTCTTTTGAGCACGTGGCACTGGTAGCAATCCCGAGATTTCTACTTTTGAGGTCCTACATTTTAATTCAGCTCCTAGCTCCTTAATTTCGTCTTGTAGGAACTCATCCCTTTTTTTACCTATATCGTTGGTAACAATGTGCACCACGACAACTGGCTGTTCACCCTACCTTTTCAGAATGCCGTGCACCTGTTCAGAGACATCCTTGAAACTTGCAACAGGGATGCAATATACCATCCTGGAGTCTCGATTGCAGCCGCAGAAATGCCTGTCTATTCCCATGACAATTCATTCCCCTATCACTATCGCTCCCCCACTCTTTTTCCTGACCTCCTGTGCAGCAGAGCCAGCCACAGTGCCATGAACTTGGCTGCTGCTCCCTTTTTCTGATGAGGCATCCCACTCAACAGTACTCAAAGCGGTGTATCTGTTTTGCAGGGGGGTGACCGCAGGGGACCCTTGCACTACCTGCCTTGCACTGCTCTTCCTGCTGGTCTTCCATTCCCTATCTGGCTGTGGACCATTCACCTGCGATAAGACCAATTCGCTACACTTGCTACTCACGTCATTCTCAGCATCGTGGAATATCCAGAGTAAATCCACCCGAAGCTCCAATTCCGCAACGAGGACCGTCAGGAGCTGGAGGCTGATACACTTTCCGCACCCGTCGTCGTCAGGGACATCGGAAGTGTCCATGAGTTCCCACACGGTACAGGAGGAGCATATTATGTGACCGACCACTCCTACTATTATCTAAAACTTAGATACACTTAAATTGGCAACAACAATGCTAAAGTTTGATCACTGTTATAAAGTGAAAAAAGAAAAACTACTCACCAATCACCAGACAATCACTTAACCCCTTGGTTGTGACGTCACCTTTCTATTTATTTCTACTTCTTTTTTGCCTTCACACTGTAGCTGCACAAGCACGCCTCCTCCTCGACGCTGCATGAACTCCTGAACTCACGGCCTTTTTATAGGCCTCCGACCCTGCACTGTCGCCTCCTCCTCGACGCTGCGTGAACTCCTGAACTCACAGCCTTTTTATAGGACTCCGACCCGGGATTATCGCCTCCTACTCGACGCTGCATGAACTCCTGAACTCACGGCCTTTTTGTAGGCCTCCGACCCCGGACTGTCGCCTCCTCCTCGACGCTGCGTGAACTCCTGAACTCACAGCCTTTTTATAGGCCACCGACCCCGGACTGTCGCCTCGTACTCGACGCTGCGTGAACTCCTGAACTCACGGCCTTTTTATAGGCCTCCGACCCCGGACTGTCGCCTCCTCCTCAACGCTGCGTGAACTCCTGAACTCACGGCCTTTTTAATAGGTCTCCGACCCCGGACTGTCGCCTCCTCCTCGACGCTGCGTGAACTCCTGAACTCACAGCCTTTTTATAGGCCTCCGACCCCGGACTGTCGTCTCCTCCTCGACGCTGCGTGAACTCCTGAACTCTCGAACAATTTATAAGCCTCCGACCCCGGACTGTCGCCTCCTCCTCGTCCCTTCCCAAATCCTGAACTCGTGACCTTTTTATAGCCCTCCGACCCCAGACTGTCACCTCCTCCTTGACGCTGTGTGAACTCCTGAACTCGCGGCCTTCTTATAGGCCTCCGACCCCGAACTGTCGCCTCCTCCTCGACGCTGCCCAAATCCTGAACTCGCGGCCTTTTTATAGGCCTCCGACCCCGGACTGTCGCCTCCTGCTCAACGCTGCACAAACTCCTGAACTCGCGGCCCGGATAACCTCTTGTAACCCGGCTGCTATAATGGCTAGTAATGCAGGGAAGCGAATACGACCAGGGTGATCTCCTGGATTGTTTACATCACCTGGATGTGTCGGAGTGTAATTTTCCCAGAATTGGCCTGGTTTCTAACTGACTTTTGCATCTTCCGTGGATCCCATTGCTTTGTTTGGGGTGGAGTGTAGAATGTTTCAGTGTCAGGGGTTTTGCAATTGTGTGGGATGGACTGGTTGGACTGGTGCTCTTTATATTTCTGCCATTTTTCATAGGTTTATGCAGAACTTTCAGTGCTGCTTTCCGAGGGCCGCGTGGCTTTTATTTGGCCAGCATGGAGACGCTGGCCAAAACGGCCTCCTTCTGTGCTTTAAATTTCTACGTTTCTATGTTTCCACAATGAGGCTCGCTCTCTGGCCCCATCCCCATCGACCAGGCACCCTCCCCCCCGCAAGAACCATGCTCCCATTTCCCGCACCCGCGACAGAAGAAGGATCTCTCTACCCGCCCTCCCCCTACAACCAGTCTCTCTCTCCCCGCCTCCCAACAACCAGGCTCTCTCACCCCAACCCCAAACAACCTGTCTCTCTTTCCCCCCTTGTCAACTTTAAGGTTCTCGCTTCACGCCCCCCACTCTAAAAACCAGTCTCTCTCTCGCTCTTCCCCCCTCCACCAACAACCACGTTCTAGCTGTTGAATAAGTACGGAGTGGTTTGAAGTCTTCAGCGAGAAACGGCACAGCGCCATATTCTCAAGAGCAATTAGGTATGGATAACAAGTACGCAGATTACATGCGCATAGCAACATAGACACATAGAAAATAGTTGCAGGAGTATTCCATTCGACCCATCGAGCCTGCCCACTAATCAATAATAACATGACAGATGATTCACCTCAGTACCCCTTTCCTGCTTTCTTTCCATACGCCTTGATCCCTTTAGCAACAATGGCTATACCTAATTTTCCATTGAATATATCCAACGAACTGGCATCAACAAATCTCTGCGTTAGGGAATTCCATAGGTAAACAACTCTCTGAGTGAAGCAATTTCTCCTCCTCTCACACCTAAGTGACTTACCCCTTATCCTTAGATTGTGTTCCATGCATATGGACTTCCCCAACATCGGGAACATTCTACCTGTATCTAGCCTCTCCTGTCCCGTCAGAATTCTATATGTTTTTTAGAGCTGCCGTCTCATCCTTCTAAACTCCAGTGAATAAATGACAAGTCGATCCACTCTCTCCTCATATGTCAGTCCAGCCATCCCGGCAATCAGTCTGGTGAACCTTCGCTGCACTCGTACAAGAGCAAGCAAGTCTTTCCTCTAATTAGGAAACCAAAACTGAATACAATATTCCAGGTGAGGCCTCAGCAAGGCCATGTACATCTGCAGAAAGACTTCCCTACTCCGATACTCAAATCCCTAGCTATGAAGGTCAACATACCAGTTGCCTTCTTCACCAACTGCTGAATCTGCATGCAGGCTTTCAATGAGTGATGTACCATGACACCCAGGTTTCGTTGCACCACCCCTCTTCCTAATCTGCCGCCATTCAGATAATATTTTGCCTTCGTGTTTTTTCCCCCAAAGTGGAAAACCTCACATTTATGCACATTACACTGCATCTGCCACTCAGCAAACCTGTCCAAGTCACTCTGTAGCTTCTTAGCTTTCTCCTCGCAGCTCACACCGCCACCCAGTTTCTTGTCATCTGCAAACTTTGAGATATTACACTCAATTCCCAGATCCAAATCATTAATATATATTGTAAAAATCTGGGGTCCCAGCACTTTGGCTTGCGGCACCCCACGAATCAACGCCTGCAATTCTGAAAAGGACCCGTTTAACCCGACTCTCTGCTTCCTGTCTGCCAACCAGTTCTCTATCCACGTTAGTACATTACACCCAATACAATGTCCTTTAATTTTGCACACCAATTTTTGTGTGGAATCGTGTCAAAAAGTTTTGAAAGTCCAAATACACCACATCCACTGGTTTTCACTTGCCCATTATACAAGTTACATCCACAAAAAATGCGTGAAGATTTGTCTAGCATGATTTCCCTTTCATAAATCTGTGTTGACTTGGACCGATCCTGTCACTGCTTTGCAAATACGCTGTATTTCATCGTTAATAATTGATTCCAACATTTTCCCCACAACTGATGTCAATCTCCCTAGTCAATAATTATTCGTTTTCTCTCTCTCCTTTTTTCAAAAGTGGTTTTACATTAGCTTCCATCCAGCCATAGTAATTGACCCAGATTCGATAGAGCGTAGGAAGATGATCACCAATACATCCACTATTTCTACGGCCATGTCCTTATGTTCTCTGCGATGCAGACTACCAGGCCCCGGGGTTTTATCCGCCTTCAAGCCTTCAATTTGCCTTAAATAATTTGCCGCCCATAAAGATATCATTCATTTCCTACTTGTCACTAGACACTCGTTCCCCGAGTACTTCCGAAAGATTATTTGCGTCTTCCTTCGTGAAGACAATACGAATATATTTGGTCAACTGGTCTGCCATTTTTTGTGCCCCATTATAAATTCTCCTGAATCTGACTGCAAGCAACCAGCGTTTGTCTTCACTAATCTTTTTCTTCTCACATATGTATAGAAGCTTATGAATTCAGTTTTTATGTTCACGGAAAGCTTCATCTCATAATTTATTTTCCCCCAGCTAATTGAACGATGTGTCGTCCTCTGATGAATTCTAAATTGCTCCCAGTCCTCAGGTTTGCTGCTTTTTCTGGCCAATTTATATGGCTCATCCTTGGATTTAACACGATCCTTAATTTCGATAGTTAGCCATGTTTGAACCAACTTCCCTGTTTATTTTTTACTTCAGACAGGGATGTAAAATTGTTGTAGTTTATCCATGATTTCTTTAAATGTTTGCCATTCTCTATTCACCGTCAACGCTCTAAGTATAATTTCCCAGTCTATTCTAGCCAATTCATGTCTCAAAACATCGAATTTACCTTTCCTTATGTTCAGGATCCTAGTCTCTGAATGAACAGTGTATCTCTCCACCTTAAAAATAAATTCGATCATATTATTATCACTCTTCACCAAGGGGCCTCCCAGAGCATGATTGCGAATTAGTCCTTTCTCATTACACATCATCCAATCGAGGATGGCCTGCCCTCTAATTGTTTACACGACATATTGGTCCAAAAAACCACCCCTAGAACACTCCATGAAATCTTCCTCCATTGTATTGCTACCAATTTGGTTAGCCCAATCTATATTTAGATTAAGTTCGCCCATGATAACTGATGTACCTTTATTGCACGCATCTCTAATTTCATTTTCGATGCTGTCCCCAACCGCACTAATACGGATTGGTGGTCTGTACATAACTTCCACTAGTGTTTTCTGCCCTTTGGTATTCCGCAGCTCCACCCACACAGATTCCACATCATCCAAGCTGATGTCCTTCCTTACTATTGCGTTAGTTTCCCCTTTAACTAGCAACGCTACCCCACCTCCTTTTCATTTCTGTCCATCCTTCCTGAATGTGGAATACGCCTCGATGTTGAGTTCCAAGCCTTGTTCACCCTGGAGCTTTGTCTCCGTGATGCCATTCATATCATATTCATTAATTGCTGCTTGTGAAGTTAATTCATCCAACTTATTACGAATACTCCTCGCATTGAGGCACGGAGCTTTCAGGCTTGTATTTTTAACACACTTTATAAAATACACTGCATTTTAGAAGTCTGATTGATAATGTCCATGACTGAAGACACCAGGAAACTGGGACAACTTTTATCAAATTTAACTGGACAGTTAATTCCTACCGTGCACGGGGTAATAGAAAGATTATTGACGATACTATCTCGTGATGCTCATTTCCATATTCAACGCATTACGATTTGAAAGAAGGCTAAACAATTTTTTGTGAAATGTTTTGGAAATTATGTGTAATTTGTATTTCGTTATAATTAACTGTTGGCGTCAAATCCCGTTCATGTCTCTTCTTCCTCTATTAAATACCAAGCGCAGGATTGGACGTAGACCAGACTGCACTGCTCTTGATATTTGTGAGATCATCCATAACATTGAGTTGTTTCTACTTCGTTTCTGGGCGTCCGGTATAGCTCAGAAGTTACTTCACAGCTTCAACTTCATCAGAATGTTCGGCTCTCTCTCATTTCATATGTGGCGCAGTGATTCTATTGTTATTTTCATTCTTCTTTTTATACCCGTGCTTATATATCAGCAGTGTGAGACTTTTCGAAGGCTCCTTTAAATAATTGACAAAACACTTTCTAATGCTCCTGCCACCTGCAACGGTTACGGGATAGGGAAGTTTTGAATGTCACTCAGTGATACCACAATTTTTTATTAAAATGACGAAATTTTAATTAAATGACATAGATGATCCAAAGCACTTCAGAGTGGTGTGAAAAGAAATGAGTTTGTAGTTAGAAAAAAAGGAAGTCAGAAGCGGGATTTGAATCCACACCTACAAATGCCATCGCTTGGCCATCTTGACTATTGAATGCCCCTGTTTAAATTTATTATTTCAGAACGGTTTAGTCTAAAAGCTTTTCAATGCTGCTGGAAGGCTCAGTGACCCGCATAACATCTCCCCGGGGGTTTTCATGAGCCTGTGTTTGGTGTATGAGAAGGTTTCCATGAAACATGGTATCTTGCATCTCAGGGATGGAGAATAATCCTCTGAGATCTGGAACTGGAAAAGAGCAAATAATGAATGAGTTGTTTCCGGTTTTGAAATGTGGCTTAATTCTACTGTTATAAGCGTTGCTTAGCGGAATGAAAGAAATGCTAAAATGGTCACTGAGGACGGTGAAAATTTCAACAACTGAACCATAATAATTTGTGA
The DNA here is from genome assembly GCF_044704955.1 of Pristiophorus japonicus. Taxonomy (NCBI): domain Eukaryota; kingdom Metazoa; phylum Chordata; class Chondrichthyes; family Pristiophoridae; genus Pristiophorus; species Pristiophorus japonicus. The sequence continues at coordinate 12,146,716 of NW_027252668.1, read as the reverse complement.
AACTTCACTCATGGAGGAAATGTTATATTCTATCTGACTTTACACCGTCAGTCTTTCAGTAGACGGGTTTAACATGTTCATTGCTAATGCAACATAGCTCAGCAACACAGAGAAATGTTCAGCGAGCAGCTGAAATGCAGCTTCCCACTTTCTGCAACAGATTCCTTTGACAAACGTTTGTCTGACTGGAGCTGTATGAAACAAAAATTTTCTTTTCCAAGTAATTAAATTCTCAATTTCCGCGATCATTCCCAATCATCTGATTCGGAGGCCTCAGAATGTTCAACAAAAATTAATCGCCCAATGGAGCCTTTGAATCCAAGAACTTGGAATTAAGAATCGGGTGCTCTACCGACTGAGCTAGCCAGGCCAGCGTAGCTTTCACGTTGATGTCCCTGATTACAACCAGGCGCCCTTTGGCTCCGCCCCAGTGATTAACTTGTTCTTCAGAGCATGACCCAGTTTCTACTGTATTCCAAGGTGTGCAAGGAAATCAACCATTAAAAGCCCTTTCACTAACCTTAAGGAATCAGGCAATTTTCTTATCGCTGAGTGATTTTATTCCGTGTCAGTATCTCTTGTCTATGTGCAGCTCTTTCCCAATTCAGCCTGTCTATCTGGCTCTGTTTAATCAGAACATGGAAAAAAAATGAGCAGACTTTAGCGCAAGCCTATGGTTATCGTGAGGCAGCAAAGAAAATATCAATTCAGGAAGAATACGAATTTACCCCGCTGCAGCTGTAATGCTGCCTCCCACGTTCTGCAAAAAGTTCCTTTGACACCATTGCGAAATGCAACTTTTCTTCCATGTAATTTAATAAAATCAATTGACTCAAATTAAAAAAGGTGATAGCAAAGTTACTTCCCAAACCGGGAATGGAACCCGGGTAGCTGTTGTGATATGAATGGTTGTGTGACTCAATACAGTTATGCTTTAAAAATCTCGCACTGCTGTGTTAAGAACAATTTGTTTCGGTGTCAAAGGCGATTGGAAATGACAACAAAAACGCCAGGCAGCGCCAGCAGTGAGACAGACTCGAACTTTTGAACAACTTGGTGCTGCGAAGTAAACGCTGAGCTAAAGCTGACGCCGATCACAAGGCGAGAAACTACTCAATATAAGCAATGAGCTCAGAAATATCAGGAGCAGTGCAGTCCAGTCAATGTCAAAACCCTCCTTTTCATTCAACAGAGGAAGAAGAGACATGAACGGGAGTCAGACATCACAAAGTTTAATTTAAGGCACAAATACAAGTCACATTTAATTTCGAAAACGTTTCACTGTAACATTTTTCCACGTTATTTAAAATCTTACTACGTTGAATATGAAAATGGGGACCATGGGATTTTGTCTTCATTACTGATTCTCATTTATGTGCATGGCAGCAGTAACTTGTCCTGTTAAATTTGTAAAAATTGCCCAGATTGTTGTGCCACCAGAAATGAAACATTTTGAGCCATACTCATAAAATACAGTGCTTTTTAAATATTAGTTCATGGGATGTGGGCGTCGCTGGCAGAGCCAGCATTTATTGCCCATCCCTTATTGCCCGTGACGAGGTGGTGGTGGGCCGCCTGCTTGAACCGCTGAAGTTTGTGTGGTGAATGTGCTCCTGCACTGCTGTTAGGGACGGATTTCCAGAATTAATGAGGCATTCATGAAGAAGGAATGGTGATATACTTCCAAGTCAGGATCGCGTGTTACTTGCGGGAGGGGGCGGGGGGCCTTCTACATCATGGTATTAACAGGAACCTGCTGCCCTTGTCCTTCTAAGGGGTAGAGGTCGCGGGACTGGGAGTTGCATCAAAACAAACTTCCATGAGCTGCCGCAGGGCATGTTGTCGATGGCAAACACTGCAGCCACGTTACGTCGGTGATAGTGGGAATGAAAGTTTAAGGTGGTGGGTGGTGTACCCATCACGCTGCTGCTTTGCCCTAAGTGCTGTCGAGCTTCTGGAGTGGAATTGAAGCTGCACTCATCCAGGCAAGTGGAGAGTGTTCCACCACGATGCTGTCTTGTGCATTGTAGCTGTTGGGAAGACTTTGGAGAGTCAGGAGGTGAGACACTCGCCGCAGAATACCAAGCCTCTGACCTGCTCTTGGGTGGCTGGACCAGTCACGTTTCTGTTCAATAGTGAGCCATCTGATGTTGATAGTGGGGGCTTCTTTGATGGTAATGCAGTTGAATGCCAAGGAGCGGTCGTCAAACCCTTGCTTCTTGTAGATAGGCATTGACTGGCACATTATGGTGCCAATGTTACATGCCACTTATCAGCTGAAGCCTACATCTCGTTCAGGTTTTGCTGCATGTGGGAATGGGCTGCTTCATTATCAGCGGAGCTATGAGTGGTACTGAGCTCTGTGCAATCTTCATTGAACATAGCCACTTATGACTTCTTGTGGCAGGGAAGGTCATTGATGAAGGGGCTGAAGAGGGTTCTGCCAAGGACATTGCACGAAGGAATTCTTTCCGCGATGCATTGGGGCTGGGATGATTGACTTCCAACAACCACAACCATCTTCTTCTGTGCTAGGTATCACTCCAGCCAGTGGAATGTCTCCCCACTGATTCCCATTGACTTCAATGTGATAGTCATTCTTTCATTTGAATATACTCGTCGACTGCTACAGCCTCACAAGCCCCTGAGATATCTGCGCTCCACAAATTCTGCGCATTGAGCTTCCCTGAATATAACTTCTCAACAAGTAATGAACGTTCCTTCAGCTGCCTGTGCCAGAAGATCTGGAATTATCTTCCTAAACCTCTCTGCATCTCTAACTTTCTCGATTTGCTGCAGTCCGCTGGAAGCAGCTGATGAAAGCAGGCGTGTGAGGGAGACTGATAGGTGAGCGCTGCTTCTGATGCTGTGTGATTTCCGGTGGGAGTGGGCGGAGATTGTAAAGTCTTTTTATTCCAACGATGCAGGATAAATAAGTCTGTGTTTGAGTAACGTTCATGTGTACAAACATCCGCTGCCAGCTTCGTAGACCTCGTGATACAACGGTAGCGTGTCTGACTCCAATCAGAAGGCTGCAGGATTAAATCACGTCGGGTTAACGATTCGTTTCGATATTGTGCTTCCAGATTTTATATTTTCTTTGCTGTTTCACATTAACCTAACCCTTGCTCTAATGTCCGTCTTGCTGTTTCCAAAATGGCAAGTACACGTTAAAATGAACATTCTGAATCAGACGCCTCAAGTGAAGTGAAATGATTTTGAAATGACTTTTAAATGATTTGACAGTTAATATAACATAAGAACGTTGGATTGAAGAGCAGGAGTCGGCCATTTTTCACCTCGAGCCTGCTCGACCATTCAATAAGATCATGATTGATCAGATATTGGCCTCAGCTCCACTTTCCTGCCGGCTCCCCATAATCCTTATCGTTGAAAAATCTGATTGTCTCCACCTTAAATAGAAACAATGACCCAGCCTCCACAGCTCTCTCGGGTGGAGGTTTCCAAAAGTTCACTACCATCTGAGATCACAAATTCCTGCTCATTTCCGTTTTGAATGTGCGACTCCTTATTCTGAAACTATTCCCCCTAGTTCTAGACGCCCCCGCGATTGGAAACTTCCTGTTTGCATCTACCCTGTCAAGCCGAGTCAGAGACTAAGGAGATTCCAAAAGTACACCTCTCATTCTTCTAATCGCCAATAAATTTAGGCCCAATCTGCTCAACCTTTCTTCATAACATAACCTCATGTACCTTATCTGACATGCCTCTAATGCAAGTATATCCCTCCTTCATAAGGAGAATAAAACTGTACGCAGTATTCCAGGTGTGGTCATAGAGTAATATAAATTTGCAGCACAGATGGAGGCCGTATTGTCCCATCATGTCCGCACCAGCCAACCAAGAGCTATTCAGCCGAATCCCACTTTCCAGCTGTTGGCCCGTAGCCTTGTCGGTTCTTTCATTTTAATTTCACGTCCAAGTATTTTTAAATGTGGTGAGGCTTTCTGCCTGCACCAACCTTTCAGACAGTGAGCTCTAGATATCCGCCACCCACTAGCTGATGATATTTAACTTCATATCTCAACTAAACCGCGCCCAATTACTTTAAATCTATGTCCCTGGTTGTTGGTCACGTGGCAATGGAAACTGGTCCTTCCATTACAATCTATCCATGATCGTCATAATTTTGTACACCCCATCAGATCTCCACTCAGCCACCTCTTTTCCAAAATTATAACGGAAAATGCTGTAAATACTCAGCATTACAGGCAGTGACTGTGGAGAAAAAAAGAGAGTTATTGTTTTTCGTTTGTCACCTTTCATCAAAACTGGAAAATGTTAACGATAGAACAGATTTCAATCAGGTGCAGAGGCAGAGATAGTTGGGAGGGGAGGAATGATCAAAAGGGAAGGTCTGTGTTATGGTGAAAGGCAGGAGCGGTTAAATATTGCCTCGACACCAGGTTAAAATCTGTTACATCTCTAACGTCTTCCAGTTCGGATGAAAGGTCACAGATCTAAATCGTTAACTCTGTTTCTCTCTCCACAGAAGCTGCCTTAGCTGCTGAGTAGTTCTCGCATTTTCTGTTTTTGTTTAGGATTACAGCATTCTCTCTATTTCTCTCTATTTTGCAATTGTGAACTCTTTTATTTGGGCTGTCTTTCCATCGTCCAAACAAGTCCGAGTAAAAATGTAAATTAGATTTCCTCTTAAACGTCCAGTGCAATGTTAATAGAAATAAGAATTAAGTAAATATGTATAAACATGGCAGGCGGCTACGTTTAAAGATTCGACAATTGTTTATAGAGAAACAGACACTTTAGATATAGAAACATAGAAAATAGGTGCAGGAGTAGGCCATTCGGCCCTTCTAGCCTGCACCGCCATTCAATGAGTTCATGGCTGAAAATTCAACTTCAGCACCCCATTCCTGCTTTCTCGCCATGCCCCTTGATCCCCCTAGTAGTAAGGACCTCATCTAACTCCTTTTTGAATATATTTAGTGAATTGGCCTCAACAACTTTCTGTGGTAGAGAATTCCACAGGTTCACCACTCTCTGGGTGAAGAAGTTCCTCCGCATCTCGGTCCTAAATGGCTTACCCCTTATCCTTAGACTGTGACCTCTGGTTCTGGACTTCCCCAACAATGGGAACATTCTTCCTGCATCTAACCTGTCTAACCCCGTCAGAATTTTAAATGTTTCTATGAGGTCCCCTCTCATTCTTCTGAACTACTGTGAATACAAGCCCAGTTGATCCAGTCTTTCTTGATAGGTCAGTCCCGCCATCCCGGAAATCAGTCTGGTGAACCTTCGCTGCACTCCCTCAATAGCAACAATGTCCTTCCTCTGGTTAGGAGATCAAAACTTTACACAATACTCTAGGTGTGGCCTCACCAATGCCCTATACAACTGTAGCAACACATCCCTGCACCTTTACTCAAATCCCCTTGCTATGAAGGCCAACATGCCATTTGCTTTCTTAACCGCCTTCTGCACCTCCATGCCAACCTTCAATGACTGATGTACCACGACACCCAGGTTTCTTTGCACCTCCCCTTTTCCTAATCTGTCACCATTCAGATAATAGTCTGTCTCTCTGTTTTTACCACCAAAGTGGATCACATTTATCCACATTATACTTCATCTGCCATGCATTTGCCCACTCACCTAATCTATACAAGTCGCTCTGCAGCCTCACAGCATCCTCCTCGCAGCTCACACTGCCACCCAACTTAGTGTCATCCGCAAATTTGGAGATACTACATTTAATCCCCTCATCTAAATCATTAATGTACAGTGTAAACAGCTGGGGCCCCAGCACAGAACCTTGCGGTACCCCACTAGTCACTGCCTGCCATTCTGAATAGTACGCATTTACTCCTACTCTTTGCTTCCAGTCTGACAACCAGTTCTCAATCCATGTCAGCATACTATCCCCAATTACATTGATTAAACGGATAACATAATAATTTCGATTGGGTATATATTTTTGAAACAGGAGATTAAAAACTGAGAATATAATGAGGTTTATTTCCGACTAATTAATCGGGAGTACCTCATTGATTCAGCGAAAAAGATGAGAAGAGAAATTCGTAAATTAATATATTTACGACACCATATTAAAACAATTTCGATGTTATTCTGATTGGTTTCCCTGTACAAGAAGAAAGATGAATCGTTATTTTCGTTAACTCAAAGCGTTCCCTGCATTTTTATTCTAATTCGGTGAAGCACATTGTGTATGTTTTTATCTGCACTTGTGAATAAGTGCTTCATTTCTGACATGTTGCATGTGGTGGTATTGGTACAAGAAGAACACGTTTATTAATGGACGTGATTGCAGTTGGAAGTTCGGGTCGTTTTTGTTCAATTCTCTGTAATAGCCTGAACTAAAGAGCTACGGCATTTTTATTTGCGAGTTGGTTGTTTGCATTATGAACAATATTCTACTTACTGAAGTGGACGTTCAGGATTTCAGCACTATACGAATGGCAATGTTGATCTGGTGAATGAGGGCTAGGGCTAATACATTGACAACTTTAAAGTTAATACAATTTGCAAGAATTAATATGCCCCTTTCAGCTCTCCTTGGACTTTTGGCTTGTTTGTCGATGCATAACCATGCGACTGACTGATGTTTCTGAAGTGTTACCGCATCTTTTGCAGTTGCCAAAAATCCCATACATTTCTGATTAGTTATATTTCTAAACAGATTTATCGACATGACGAACTAAAAGCTAATAATTTATTCTACTGAAACCAAACATGCATAATGGGCTTGTAAATCAGAACCAATTTTCTTAATAGATAAGAGTGCGTTGGTACCTTTTGGAAGGAGGGCTAAAGACACTACATAACCCTTGGAAAATAAGAGCATAGATAAGTTCGAAGTGCAAAGGAATCTTAGGGGTACAGATACAAAAGTCACTTTGCAGCAATGGAGGATAACAAAGCCATACACATGCAAATATAGCACTGTAGTTCCTTTGGAGAGGATTAGAATTCAAAGTGGAGAAGTTATCTAAAACCTGTATCGAACCTTGTGTGATTGCCTAATGAGGTGATATTGTGGTATGGCGATATGTCATAACGCTATACAGGATTTCCAGTGGTTGCTGGTGCTGTCATTGTTGTAAAAGCTATTGTAAATATTGTTGTTTTAAAATATGCCTTCGGGTGAAAAGCTCACACTACAATAGGTTTCTGACCCGCTCAGTACAACAAAATAGAGAGAAAATTGGCGGGAAGTAGATGAGGATATTAGATTTGGAGGGGAGGAGCTGAGCATAATAGATTGGGAGGAAGAAGCTGAGGATAATATGTGCGGTGAGGAGCAGCTGAGAATATTTGTTGGGGTGGGGAGGAGTTGAGGATATTGGGAGTGGTGGGGGACAGCTGAGGATATTAATTTGGATGGGGAGGGTCTGAGGATATTGGGTGGGGTGGGGAGGAGCTGAAGATAATTTGCGGAATGGATAGCGTCCATTTCTGTGGGATGGATCTGAGGATATTGGGTGCGGTGAGTAGGGTCGGAGGAAATTGGGGTGATGGAGAGGAGCTAAGTATATTTGGTGCATTGTTAGATATGGAATGACTCAAAGTGAGGCTGATGTAAACAGGGCGATGGTTCTTGTAGTACATATAAATAATATCTTCACCAACGTTCCTGATGCAGCGGTACAAAGTTACATAAGCCTGCTCCGCTATTTAACCTTCCGAATTACTGATCAAATTCCCAAACCTCACACAGCTATAGATGGCTGCCTTTACTGATCATTATTGGTTTTTAATCAATAAGCAGATCTTTTCATCCTATATTGAAGAGGCTTTTCTCTAAAGTAGATTTACAGTAGACAATAGGAGACATGCAGCCTGTGCAGTTGTTGCAAGTGATCTTTAATGTAGATGAATGCCAGATGAAACACTTTCTTGGGAATCTAGATATGTAAATGTAGAAATATCTAGTTATTGTTGTTGATGATACAGATTTTGAAAAGGCGTTTGACAAGCTGTCGCTTAACAGACTAGTTCATAAATTTCTACCCCATAGGATTAAAATGCCAGTGCAGCATGTACATGACAATGGCTGAGAGACAGATAACAGAGAGCATGGGTGACTGGTTGTTGTTCAGACTGAAGGGTGCAATACTGCTGTCCACCTCAGGGGTCGGTGACAGCAGGACTACTGTTTATATATTTATTCATCAGCTACATTTGCGTATATACTGTATCATTTTATAGTTCATCGATGATACAACATGAAGAAGTGCAGTAGACAATGAGGACAATAGTGATATACTGGAAGTGGTAATAGACTGACTGGAGAAAATGAGAAAGTTTAAGAAGATCATCTGTAAAACGCACAATTAATTAACACTATACAACTGATTCTAATTCCTGCCTTTCAATTTATCGCAACACTCTATTAACTGCTATATATTCTGCATTAATTGAATAACATATAAATGGAGCCTAAAACAGGTCTTAAATGCCCAGCAAATATATTCATGCTGGAGGGACTGAGAACGACAGAGAAGTCCCTGACCTGATCATACACTTCCAGGATGGTGTTTGTATCCAATTCCCAACTATTCGCTTGGAGCATAGAAAAATAGTAACATAGAAAATAGTTGCAGGAGTAGTCCATTCGGCGCTTCTAGCCTGCACCACCATTCAAAGAGTCCATGGTTGAAGATGCAACTTCAGTTACCCATCCCTGTTTCTCGCCATACCCCTTGATCCCCCGAGTAGTATAGACTTCATCTAACTCCTTTTTGAATATATCTAGTGAATTGGCCTGAACAACTTTCTGTTGTAGAGAATTCGACAGGTTCACCACTCTCTGGGTGATGAAGTTTCTCCTCATCTCGGTCCTAAATGGCTTACCCCTTATCCTTAGACTGTGATCCCCTGGTTCTAGACTTCGCCAACATTGGGAACATTCTTCCTGCATCTAACCTGTCTGAACGCAACCGAAACAAACTTGACCCCAACCGAACCAAACCTGGCCCCAACCAAACCGAACCCGGCCCCACACCATACCTTGATTCCAGTAGAGGGACAGAGAGAAACAGAGAGAGCACGTGTCAGTGGGGAAGACAGAGAAATGCAGAGAGATAGAGAATGAGAGAGAGACAGAGCAAGAGAGAAAGAGAGAGAGAGGCGGAACTACACAGAAAGACAGAGAGAGTGACAGAGAGATAGACAGAGAGAGACAGAGCGAGACAACGAGAGAGCGAGACAGAGAGAGAGAGAGAGAGAGAGAGAGGGACAGATACAGATAGATAGAGAGAGGGATAGACACAGATCGAGAGAGAGAGAGAGATAGAAACAGAGAGTTAGAGAGACAGGGAGAGAGAGAGACAGACAAAGGCAGATGGACAAAGCGAGAGAGAGAGACACACAGAGAAAGAGAGTGACAGAGAGACAGAGATAGTGGGAGAGTCAGAGAGAGACAGAGAGAAACTCAGAGAGAGAGGGTGAAATAGACAGAGGCAGAACGAAAGAAAGAAAGAGACAGAGCAAGACAGACAGACTGAGAGACAAGCACAAAGAGAGAGATACCGAGAGAGAGAGAGCGAGAGAGAGAGAGAGCGAGAGAGAAAGAGAGAAAAAGACAGCGTTAGAGACAGACAGAGCGAGAGAGAGAGAGAGAGAGAGAGATAGAGACATATAGATAGATAGAGAGAGAGAGACAGAGAGAAAAAGAGCGAGAAAGTGAGAGGGAGACAGGCAGACAGAGAGAGAGATGGTGAGAGAGAGACAGACAGAGATAGACAGTGAGCGAGATAGAAAGAGAGAAAGTGAGTGGGAGCAAGTGAGAGAGCCAGAGAGTGAAAGACTGTGAGCGAAAGCAAGAGAGATAGAGAGAATGAGATAGAGAGAGAGATAAATAAAGAAAGTCAAAGTGAGAGACAGGGTGAAAGAGAGAGAGATAGAGAGAGATATAGAGCGAGAGATAGAGGGAGATAGAGAGAGAGAGAGAGAGAGAGAGAGAGAGAGAGAGAGAGAGAGAGAGAGAAGAGAGAGAGAGAGAGAGAGAGATGGAGAGAGAGGGAGAGAGAGAGAGCGAGCAACAGATAAAGAGATAGAGATGTATAGATAGGGAAAAAGAGCGAGAGCGTGAGAGAGACAGAGAGAGAGAGAGAGAGAGATGGAGAAATATACAAAGATAGAGAGAAATTCAGAGACAGAGATATATAGAGAGTCAGAGAGGCACAGAGAGAGAGAGAGAGAAAGTGAGAGAGATAGAGAGAGAGAGAGAGAGAGAAAGACATAGAGGACAAAGACAGAGATGGAGTATTTCAGACATCGGCAGAAAGAGAGACAGAGAAAGAGAGAGATACAGAGAGATGCGGAGAGAGAGAGACAGACAGAGCGAGAGAATCAGAGTGAGAGAGATAAAGAGAGACAGAGAGAGAGAGATAGCGAGAGACTGACAGAAACTGAGAGACAGAGAGGACGAGACAGAGAAAGGGACAGAGAGAGAGACAGAGAGAGTCAGAGATAGGCAGACAGAGACGAAACAGAGAGAGAGACAGAGACAGAGACCGAGAGAGCCAGAGAGAGAGGGAGGGACAGAGATCGAGAGAGAGAGAGAGACAGAGAGAGAGAGAGACAGAGAGAGAGAAACATAGAAACATAGAAAAAAGTATAGGATTAGGCCATTCGGACCTTAGAGCCTGCACCGCCATTCAATAAGATCATGGCTGATCATTCCCTCAGTACCCCTTTCCTGCTTTCTCTCCATACCCCTTGATCTCTTTAGCCGTAAAGGCAATATCTAATTCCCGCTTGAATATATCCAATGAACTGGCATCAACAACTCCCGCAGCAAGGAATTCCACAGGTTGACAAATCTCTGAATGAAGAAATTTCACCTCATCTCAGTCCTAAATGGCGTACCCCTTATCCTAAGATTATGTCCCCTGGTCCTGGACTTCCCCAACATCGGGAACATTTTTCCCGCATCGAACCTGTCCAGTCCCATCAGAATATTATACGTTTCTATGAGATCCCCTCTCATCTTACATAGAAACATAGAAAATAGGTGCAGGAGTAGGCCATTCGGCCCTTCTAGCCTGCACCGCCATTCAATGAGTTCATGGCTGAACATGCAACTTCAGTACCACATTCCTTCTTTCTCACCATACCCATTGATTCCCCGAGTAGTAAGGACTTCATCTAACTCCTTTTTGAATATATTTAGTGAATTGGCCTCAACAACTTTCTGTGGTAGAGAATTCCACAGGTTCACCACTCTCTGGGTGAAGAAATTCCTCCTCATCTCGGTCCTAAATGGCTTCCCCCTTATCCTTAGACTGTGTCCCCTGGTTCTGGACTTCCCCAACATTGGGAACATTCTTCTAGCATCTAACCTGTCTAACCCCGTCAGAATTTTAAACGTTTCTCTAAGGTCCCCTCTCATTCTTCTGAACTCCAGTGAATACAAGCCCAGTTGATCCAGTCTTTCTTGATATGTCAGTCCCGCCATCCCGGGAATCAGTCTGGTGAACCTTCGCTGCACTCCCTCAATAGCAAGAATGTCCTTCCTCAGGTTAGGAGACCAAAACTGCACACAATACTCCAGGTGTGGCCTCACCAAGGCCCTGTACAATTGTAGCAACACCTCCCTGCCCCTGTACTCAAATCCCCTTGCTATAAAGGCCAACATGCCATTTGCTTTCTTAACCGCCTGATGTACCTGCATGCCAACCTTCAATGACTGATGTACCATGACACCCAGGCCTCTTTGCACCTCCCCTTTTCCTAATCCGTCACCATTCAGATAATAGTCTGTCTCTATATTTTTACCACCAAAGTGGATAACCTCACATGTATCCACATTATACTTCATCTGCCATGCATTTGCCCACTCACCTAACTTATCCAAGTCGCTCTGCAGTCTCATAGCATCCTCTTCGCAGCTCACACTACCACCCAACTTAGTGTCATCCGCAATTTTGGAGATACTACATTTAATCCCCTCGTCTAAATCATTAATGTACAGTGTAAACAGCTGGGGCCCCAGCACAGAACGTTTCGGTACCCCACTAGTCACTGCCTGCCATTCTGAAAATTCACCATTTACTCCTACTCTTTGCTTCCTGTCTGACAACCAGTTCTCAATCCATGTCAGCACACTACCCCCAATCCCATGTGGTTTAACTTTGCACATTAATCTCTTGTGTGGGATGTTGTCGAAAGCCTTCTGAAAGTCCAAATATACCACATCAACTTGTTCTCCCTTGTCCACTCTACTGGAAACATCCTCAATAAATTCCAGAAGATTTGTCAAGCATGATTTCCCTTTCACAAACCCATGACAACTTGGACCTATCATATTACCTCTTTCCAAATGCACTGCTATGAAATCCTTAATAATTGATTCCATCATTTTACCCACTACCGATGTCAGGCTGACCGGTCTATAATTCCCGGTTTTCTTTATCCCTCCTTTTTTTTAAAGTGTGGTTACATTGGCTACCCTCCACTCCATAGGAACTGATCCAGCGTCAATGGTATGTTGTAAAATGACTGTCAATGCATCCACTATTTCCAAGCCAACCTCCTTAAGTACTCTGGGATGCAGTCCATCAGGCCCTGGGGATTTATCGGCCTTCAATCCCATCAATTTCCGCAACACAATTTCCCGACTAATAAGGATTTCCCTCAGTTCCTCCTCCTTACTAGACCCTCCGACCCCTTTTATATCCGGAAGTTTGTTTGTGTCCTCCTCAGTGAATACCGAACCAAAGTACTTGTTCAATTGGTCCGCCATTTCTTTGTTCCCCGTTATGACTTCGTCTGATTCTGACTGCAGGGGAGCTACGTTTGTCTTTGCTAACCTTTTTCTCTTTACATATCCATAGAAACTTTTGCAATCCGTCTTAATGTTCCCTGCAAGCTTCTTCTCGTACTCCATTTTCCCTGCCCTAATAAAATCCATTATCCTCCTCTGCTGAGTTCTAAATTTCTCCCAGTCCCCGGGTTCTCTGCTATTTCTGGCCAATTTGTATGCCATTTCCTTGGCTTTAATGCTATCCCTGATTTCCCTTGATAGCCACAGTTGAGCCACCTTCCCTTTTTTATTTTTATGCCAGACAGGAATGTACAATTGTTGTAGTTCATTCATGCGGTCTCTAAATGTCTGCCATTGCCCATCCACAGTCAACCCCTTCAGTATCATTCGCCAAGCTATCCTAGCCAATTCACGCCTCATACCTACAAAGTTACCCATCTTTAAGTTCTGGACCATGGTCTCTGAATTAACTGTTTCATTCTCCATCCTAATGCAGAATTCCACCATATTATGGTCACTCTTCCACAAGGGTCCTCGCACAACGAGATTGCTAATTAATCCTCTCTCATTACACAACACCCAGACTAAGATGGCCTCCCCCCGAGTTGGTTCCTCGACATATTGGTCTAAAAAAACATCCCTTATGCACTCCAGGAAATCCTCCTCCACCGTGTTGCTTCCTGTTTGGTTAACCCAATCTATGTGCATATTAAAGTCACCCATTATAACTGCTGCACCCTTATTGCACGCACCTCTAATTTCATGTTTGATGCCCACCCCAACATCACTACTACTGTTTGGAGGTCTGTACACAACTCCCACTAACGTTTTTTGCTCATTGGTATTCTGCAGCTCTACCCATATCGATTCCACATCATCCAAGCTAATGTCCTTCCGAACTATTGCCTTAATTTGCTCCTTAACCAGCAATGTTACCCCACCTCCATTTCCTTTTATTCTATCTTTCCTGAATGTTGAATACCCCTGGATGTTGAGTTCCCAGCCCTGATCATCCTGGAGCCACGTCTCCGTAATCCCAATCACATCATATTTGTTAACATATATTTGCACAGTTAATTCATCCATTTTATTGCGGATACTCCTTGCATTAAGACATAATGCCTTCAGGCTTGTTTTTTTAACACACTTTTTCCTTTTAGAATTTTGCTGTACAGTGGCCCTTTTTGTTCTTTGCCTTGGGTTTCTGTCCTCCACTTTTCCTCATCTATTTCTGTCTTTTGCTTTTGCCTCCTTTTTGTTACCCACTGTCTCCCTGCTTTGGTTCCCATCCCCCTGCCATATTAGTTTAAATCCTCCCCAACAGCACTAGCAAAAACTTAGAGAGAGCGAATGAGAGAGACAGAGAGAGAGAGACATAGAGAGAGAGACAGAGGGAGAGAGAAAGAGAGAGAGAGATAGAGACAGATAGCGAGAAAGGGATAGGCAGAGATTGAGAGACATGCAGAGACAGAGATATAGAGAGAAAGATAGAGAGAGAGACAGAGAGAGACAGTGAGAGAGAGAGAGACAGACAGAGTGAGAGAGAGAGAGGGAGAGAGGAAAAGACATAGAGCGAGAGCGACACACACAAAGAGAGTAAGAGAGGGAGACAGAGAGAGAGAGGCATAGAGAAAGAGAAGGAGAGGCAGAGACAAATACAGAGCGAGAGAGAGAGAGACAGGCAGAGAGAGAGATGGAGAGAGACAAGCAGAGATAGAGAGAGAGAGAGAGAGACAGGCAGAGAGAGAGAGAGAGAGAGAGAGAGAGAGAGAGAGAGAGAGAGAGAGAGAGAGAGAGAGAGAGAGAGAGAGACAGAGAGAGGGAGAGATAGAGACTAAGAGCGAGAAAAGAGAGAGAGAGATATATAGAGTGGGAGGGAGGCAGAGTGATCGAGAAAGAGAGAGACAAAGAGGGAGACAGAGAAAGAGGGACAGATCGAGAGTGAAAGAGAGAGACAGAGACAGAGAGAGAAAGACAGAAAGAGAGAAAGAGACTGAGAGAAAGAGTCAGAGAGAGAGAGAAACTGAGAGACAGATGGACAGCGAGAGCGAGAGCGACAGAGAGAGAGAGAGAAAGAGCAAGACACAGAGAGAGCGAGTGAGAGTCAGAGAGAGAAAGACAGGGAGAGAGAAAGAGAGCGAGAGAGAGTGAGAGACAGAGAGAGAGAGAAAGAGACAGATAGATAGAGGCAGAGAGATAGAGAGAGACAGAGCGAGGCAGAAACAGGACAGAGAGAGAGAGAGAGAGAGAGAGAGAGAGATAGCGAGTGAGATAGAGGGAGAGAGAGATATAGAGAGACAGAGAGAGAGAGAGAGAGAGAGAGAGAGAGAGAGAGAGAGAGAGAGACAGAGAGACAGAGAGAGAGAAAAGTGAGGTAGACAGAGAGAGAGAGTCAGATAGAAATAGGGAGAGGGAGGCAGAAAAAATACAAAGCGAGAGAGGGGGAGACTGGGAGAGAGAGAGAGACTGAGTGAGTGACAGCACGAGAGAGAGAGTAAAGGACAGAGTGAAACACAGAAAGTGAGACAGAGAGAGAGACAGAGACGGACACAGAGTGCGACAGAGAGTGAGAGTGAGAGAGAGAGTGAGAGACAGAGTGAGGCAGAGAGAGATAAAGAGACGGAGAGAGATCGACAGACAGATATAGAGAGACAGAGATAGGCAGACAGACAGAGCGAGATAGAGAGACACACAGACTGAGAGAGACAGAGAGAGAGCGAGAGTGATGGAACAAGAGAGAGAGGGACAGAGCGACAGGGAGAGAGTGATATAGATAGAGAGAGAGAAAGAGGGAGAGAAAGAGAGAGAAAGACAGCGATAGAGATAGACAGAGCGAGAGAGAGAGAGAGAGATAGAGACAGATAGAGAGAGAGAGAGAGAGAGGCAGAGAGCAAAAGAGCGAGAAGGTGAGAGGGAGACAGGCAGACAGAGAGAGAGATGGTGAGAGAGAGACAGACAGAGAGAGACAGTGAGAGAGATAGAAAGAGAGAAAGTGTGAGGGAGCAAGAGCGAGAGACAGAGAGTGAAAGACAGCGAGCGAAAGCAAGAGAGATAGAGAGAATGAGATAGCGAGAGAGAGAAATAAAGAAAGACAAAATGAGAGACAGTGTGAAAGAGAGAGAGCGAATGAGAGAGGGAGTGATAGAAATATACACAGATAGAGAGAAATTCAGAGACAGGTATATATAGAGAGTCAGAGAGGCACAGAGTGAGAGAGAAAGAGAGACAGAGAGTGAGAGAGAGAGAGAGAAAGAGAGAGATGGATTATTTCAGTGATAGGAAAATAGAGGGACAGAGAAAGAGAGAGACACAGAGAGAGAGAGATACAGAGAGAGAGAGACAGACAGAGCGAGAGAATCAGAGTGAGAGAGATAAAGAGAGACAGAGAGAGAGAGATAGCGAGAGACTGACAGAAACTGAGAGACAGAGAGGACGAGACAGAGAAAGGGACAGAGAGAGAGACAGAGAGAGTCAGAGATAGGCAGACAGAGACGAAACAGAGAGAGAGACAGAGACAGAGACCGAGAGAGCCAGAGAGAGAGGGAGGGACAGAGATCGAGAGAGAGAGAGATACAGAGAGAGAGAGACAGACAGAGCGAGAGAATCAGAGTGAGAGAGATAAAGAGAGACAGAGAGAGAGAGATAGCGAGAGACTGACAGAAACTGAGAGACAGAGAGGACGAGACAGAGAAAGGGACAGAGAGAGAGACAGAGAGAGTCAGAGATAGGCAGACAGAGACGAAACAGAGAGAGAGACAGAGACAGAGACCGAGAGAGCCAGAGAGAGAGGGAGGGACAGAGATCGAGAGAGAGAGAGAGACAGAGAGAGAGAGAGACAGAGAGAGAGAAACATAGAAACATAGAAAAAAGTATAGGATTAGGCTATTCGGACCTTAGAGCCTGCACCGCCATTCAATAAGATCATGGCTGATCATTCCCTCAGTACCCCTTTCCTGCTTTCTCTCCATACCCCTTGATCTCTTTAGCCGTAAAGGCCATATCTAATTCCCGCTTGAATATATCCAATGAACTGGCATCAACAACTCCCGCAGCAAGGAATTCCACAGGTTGACAAATCTCTGAATGAAGAAATTTCACCTCATCTCAGTCCTAAATGGCGTACCCCTTATCCTAAGATTATGTCCCCTGGTCCTGGACTTCCCCAACATCGGGAACATTTTTCCCGCATCGAACCTGTCCAGTCCCATCAGAATATTATACGTTTCTATGAGATCCCCTCTCATCTTACATAGAAACATAGAAAATAGGTGCAGGAGTAGGCCATTCGGCCCTTCTAGCCTGCACCGCCATTCAATGAGTTCATGGCTGAACATGCAACTTCAGTACCACATTCCTTCTTTCTCACCATACCCATTGATTCCCCGAGTAGTAAGGACTTCATCTAACTCCTTTTTGAATATATTTAGTGAATTGGCCTCAACAACTTTCTGTGGTAGAGAATTCCACAGGTTCACCACTCTCTGGGTGAAGAAATTCCTCCTCATCTCGGTCCTAAATGGCTTCCCCCTTATCCTTAGACTGTGTCCCCTGGTTCTGGACTTCCCCAACATTGGGAACATTCTTCTAGCATCTAACCTGTCTAACCCCGTCAGAATTTTAAACGTTTCTCTAAGGTCCCCTCTCATTCTTCTGAACTCCAGTGAATACAAGCCCAGTTGATCCAGTCTTTCTTGATATGTCAGTCCCGCCATCCCGGGAATCAGTCTGGTGAACCTTCGCTGCACTCCCTCAATAGCAAGAATGTCCTTCCTCAGGTTAGGAGACCAAAACTGCACACAATACTCCAGGTGTGGCCTCACTAAGGCCCTGTACAATTGTAGCAACACCTCCCTGCCCCTGTACTCAAATCCCCTTGCTATAAAGGCCAACATGCCATTTGCTTTCTTAACCGCCTGATGTACCTGCATGCCAACCTTCAATGACTGATGTACCATGACACCCAGGCCTCTTTGCACCTCCCCTTTTCCTAATCTGTCACCATTCAGATAATAGTCTGTCTCTATATTTTTACCACCAAAGTGGATAACCTCACATGTATCCACATTATACTTCATCTGCCATGAATTTGCCCACTCACCTAACCTATCCAAGTCGCTCTGCAGTCTCATAGCATCCTCTTCGCAGCTCACACTACCACCCAACTTAGTGTCATCCGCAATTTTGGAGATACTACATTTAATCCCCTCGTCTAAATCATTAATGTACAGTGTAAACAGCTGGGGCCCCAGCACAGAACGTTTCGGTACCCCACTAGTCACTGCCTGCCATTCTGAAAATTCACCATTTACTCCTACTCTTTGCTTCCTGTCTGACAACCAGTTCTCAATCCATGTCAGCACACTACCCCCAAATCCCATGTGGTTTAACTTTGCACATTAATCTCTTGTGTGGGATGTTGTCGAAAGCCTTCTGAAAGTCCAAATATACCACATCAACTTGTTCTCCCTTGTCCACTCTACTGGAAACATCCTCAATAAATTCCAGAAGATTTGTCAAGCATGATTTCCCTTTCACAAACCCATGACAACTTGGACCTATCATATTACCTTTTTCCAAATGCACTGCTATGAAATCCTTAATAATTGATTCCATCATTTTACCCACTACCGATGTCAGGCTGACCGGTCTATAATTCCCGGTTTTCTCTATCCCTCCTTTTTTTAAAAGTGTGGTTACATTGGCTACCCTCCACTCCATAGGAACTGATCCAGAATCAATGGTATGTTGTAAAATGACTGTCAATGCATCCACTATTTCCAAGCCAATCTCCTTAAGTACTCTGGGATGCAGTCCATCAGGCCCTGGGGATTTATCGGCCTTCAATCCCATCAATTTCCCCAACACAATTTCCCGACTAATAAGGATTTCCCTCAGTTCCTCCTCCTTACTAGACCCTCCGACCCCTTTTATATCCGGAAGTTTGTTTGTGTCCTCCTCAGTGAATACCGAACCAAAGTACTTGTTCAATTGGTCCGCCATTTCTTTGTTCCCCGTTATGACTTCGTCTGATTCTGACTGCAGGGGAGCTACGTTTGTCTTTGCTAACCTTTTTCTCTTTACATATCCATAGAAACTTTTGCAATCCGTCTTAATGTTCCCTGCAAGCTTCTTCTCGTACTCCATTTTCCCTGCCCTAATAAAATCCATTATCCTCCTCTGCTGAGTTCTAAATTTCTCCCAGTCCCCGGGTTCTCTGCTATTTCTGGCCAATTTGTATGCCATTTCCTTGGCTTTAATGCTATCCCTGATTTCCCTTGATAGCCACAGTTGAGCCACCTTCCCTTTTTTATTTTTATGCCAGACAGGAATGTACAATTGTTGTAGTTCATTCATGCGGTCTCTAAATGTCTGCCATTGCCCATCCACAGTCAACCCCTTCAGTATCATTCGCCAAGCTATCCTAGCCAATTCACGCCTCATACCTACAAAGTTACCCATCTTTAAGTTCTGGACCATGGTCTCTGAATTAACTGTTTCATTCTCCATCCTAATGCAGAATTCCACCATATTATGGTCACTCTTCCACAAGGGTCCTCGCACAACGAGATTGCTAATTAATCCTCTCTCATTACACAACACCCAGACTAAGATGGCCTCCCCCCGAGTTGGTTCCTCGACATATTGGTCTAAAAAAACATCCCTTATGCACTCCAGGAAATCCTCCTCCACCGTGTTGCTTCCTGTTTGGTTAACCCAATCTATGTGCATATTAAAGTCACCCATTATAACTGCTGCACCCTAATTGCACGCACCTCTAATTTCATGTTTGATGCCCACCCCAACATCACTACTACTGTTTGGAGGTCTGTACACAACTCCCACTAACGTTTTTTGCCCATTGGTATTCTGCAGCTCTACCCATATCGATTCCACATCATCCAAGCTAATGTCCTTCCGAACTATTGCCTTAATTTGCTCCTTAACCGGCAATGTTACCCCACCTCCTTTTCCTTTTATTCTATCTTTCCTGAATGTTGAATACCCCTGGATGTTGAGTTCCCAGCCCTGATCATCCTGGAGCCACGTCTCCGTAATCCCAATCACATCATATTTGTTAACATATATTTGCACAGTTAATTCATCCATTTTATTGCGGATACTCCTTGCATTAAGACATTATGCCTTCAGGCTTGTTTTTTTAACACATTTTTTCCTTTTAGAATTTTGCTGTACAGTGGCCCTTTTTGTTCTTTGCCTTGGGTTTCTGTCCTCCACTTTTCCTCATCTCCTTTCTGTCTTTTGCTTTTGCCTCCTTTTTGTTTCCCTCTGTCTCCCTGCATTGGTTCCCATCCCCCTGCCATATTAGTTTAACTCCTCCCCAACAGCACTAGAAAACACTCCCCCGAGGACATTGGTTCCGGTCCTGCCCAGGTGCAGACCGTCCGGTTTGTACTGGTCCCACCTCCCCCAGAACCGGTTCCAATGCCCCAGGAATTTGAATCCCTCCCTGCTGCACCACTGCTCAAGCCACATATTCATCTGCGCTATCCTGCGATTCCTACTCTGACTAGCACATGGCACTGGTAGCAATCCCGAGATTACTACTTTTGAGGTCCTACTTTTTAATTTAGCTCCTAGCTCCTTAAATTCGTTTCGTAGGACCTCATCCCTTTTTTTTACCTATGTCGTTGGTACCAATGTGCACCACAACAACTTGCTGTTCTCCCTCCCTTTTTAGAATGTCCTGCACCTGCTCCGAGACATCCTTGACCCTTGCACCAG
>NW_027252668.1:12118680-12126004 GCF_044704955.1 Pristiophorus japonicus | reverse complement strand
CAGACAGAGAGAGTGAGAAAGAGAGAGAGAGAGACAGAGACAAAGAGAGAGAGATATATAGAGACAGATAGCGAGAGATAGAGAGATGGAGATATATAGAGTGGGACAGAGGCACAGTGATCGAGAAAGAAAGAGACAGAGAGGGAGATAGAGAAAGAGGGACAGATATAGAGAGAAAGGGAGAGACAGAGACAGAGAGAGAAAGACAGAAAGATAGAAAGAAAACATAGAAAGAGATTAAGAGAGTCAGAGAGAGAGAGAAACTGAGAGACAGATGGACAGCGAGAGAGAGAGCGACAGAGAGAGAGAGAGAAAGAGCAAGACACAGAGAGAGCGAGAGAGAGTCAGAGAGAAAGACAGAGAGAGAGAAAGAGTGCGAGAGAGAGTGAGAGACATGGAGAGAGAGAGAAAGAGACAGAGAGATAGAGGCAGAAAGATAGAGAGAGAAAGAGAGAGGCAGAAACAGGACAGAGAGAGAGAGAGAGGTAGAGGGAGAGAGAGATATAGAGCGACAGAGAGAGAGAGGGAGAGAGAGAGAGAGAGAGAGAGAGAGAGAGAGAGAGAGAGAGAGAGAGAGAGAGAGAGAGAGAGAGAGAGAGACAGAGAGACAGAGAGACAGAGAGAGGGAAGAGTGAGATAGACAGAGAGAGTGAGTCAGATAGAAAGAGAGAGATGGAGGCAGCAAAAATACAGAGCGAGTGAGAGGGAGACTGGGCGAGATACAGTGAATGAATGAGTCACAGCGCGCGAGAGAGAGTAAAGGACAGAGTGAAACACAGAGAGTGAGACAGAGAGAGACACAGAGACAGACACAGAGTGCGACAAAGAGTGAGAGGGAGAGAGAGAGTGAGAAACAGAGTGAGGCAGAGAGAGATAAAGAGACGGAGATTGATCGACAGACAGACATGGTGAGACAGAGATAGGCAGACAGACAGAGCGAGAGAGAGAGACACACAGACAGAGATAGACAGAGAAAGAGCGAGAGTGATGGAACAAGAGAGAGAGGGACAGAGCGACAGGGAGAGAGAGATAGAGATAGAGGGAGAGAGAGATAGAGAGAGAGAGAGAGAGAGAGAGAGAGATAGAGAGAGAGTGAGAAAGAGGCAGAGAGGTGTAGACGGACAGAGACAGAGTCAGAGAGAAAGACAGAGAGAGAGATGCAGAGAGAGAGAGAGGAAGACATTGAGAGAGAGATAGAGAGAGCGAGTGTGTATGTGTGAGACAGATCGAGAGAGAGAGAGAGAGAGACATAGCGAGAGAGACACAGAGAGAGTGAGACAGAAAGAGGGAAACACAGAGACAGTGAGAAAGACGGAGAGACACTCAGAGAGACAGAGTGAGAGACAGAGGGAAAGACAGATGGAGAGGCAGAGAGAGAGGCAGAGAAAGAGAAAAACAGAGACATAGATGGACGAAGAGAGAGAGAGTGAGAGAGATAGAAACAGATAGAGCGAGACAGACAGAGAGAGAGCGAGAGAGAGAGAGTCAGAGACAGAGAGGTGAGGGAGACAGACAGAGAGACAGAGCCAGAGAGAGAGAGACAGAGGCAGAGAGAGAGAGAGAGAGAGAGAGAGACCGACAGATAGAGAGGGAGAAAGACTGAGAGACAGACAGAGAGTGAGAGAGAGACAGATAGAGAGAGAAAGAGAGAGAGAGAGAGAAAGCTGGCGAGAGAGATCGAGAGTGAGAGACATCGAGAGAGTAAGAGAGATAGAGAGAGACAGAGAGACAGAGAGCGGGAGACAGACAGAGAGACAGAGAGAGAGATTGACAGTATGTGCATGTGTGAAAAGCTGTCTGTCATTCTGTATAGACCCGGGATTGATACAGGGCTATGGGGAGAGAGCGGGGCAGTGGGATGAGTTTGCGATTGATATAGCGCTCTGGGAGAGAGCGGGACAGTGAGATTAGTTTCGGGATTGATACAGTTCTATGGGGAGGGAGCGGGGTAGTGGGATGACTATGGGGATTGATACAGATCTAAGGTGAGAGAGCGGAGCCTAGGGATTAGTTTGTGGATTGACAGGGCTATGGGGAGAGATTGGTGCAGTGAGATTAGTTTGGGGATTGATACAGTTCTATAGGAAAGCATCAGGGCAGTGGGATTTGTTTTGGGATTGATACAGGGCTATGGAGAGAGAGCGGGGCAGTGGGATTAGTTTGGGGATTGATACAGGGCTATTCGGTGGGAGCGGGGCAGTGGCATTTGTTTGGGGATTGAAACATGGCTACGGGGAGAGATTGGGTCAGTGGGTTCGACTGTGCAGCCACTTTACATGAGATGTGTGGTGGACTGTTTATACCACGATTCGTGTAACAGAGACTGAGTGACAGAGAGCGAGAGAGAGAGCGAGACAGACAGAGAGAGAGAGAGAGAGAGAGAGAGAGAGAGAGGTAGAGCACGCGAAAGACGGAAAGGGAGACAGATAGCCAGAGAGATAGAGAGAGAGAGAGACAGAGACAGAGAGCGAGAGAAACTGAGAGAACGAGAGAGAGAGAGAGACAGACAGATATAAAGAATGAGAGAGAAAGCGAGGGAGAGAGGGAAATACAAATAGAGAGAGATAGAGCGAGACAGAAACAGGACAGAGGGAGAGAGAGAGGGAGAGAGAGACAGAGAGAGAGAGAGAGAGAGAGAGAGAGAGCTAGTGTGAGACAGAGAGGATGATTGGAAATACAGCGATAAAGAGAGAGAGAGAGAGAGAGACAGAGAGAGAGAGAGAGACAGAGTGAGAAAGAGCTACAGAGAGGGAGAGAGACAGAGAGAGAGGGAGAGGACAGAGAGGTACAGAGAGTGAAGGAAAGACAGAGAGAGAGAGATATCGAAAAAGAAAGTCAGAGATAGGAAGAGAAAGATAGAGCAAGACAGAGACTGAGATAGAAACAGAGAGAAAGAGATAGCGAGATACAGACAGAGAGAGAGACATGCAGAGAGAGAGATGGATAGACAGATAGAGCGACAGTCAAAGAGAGAGAAATACAGAGCGAGGTAGAGAGAATGAGAGAGAGAGAGATAGATAAAGATAGAGGGAGAGACAGGGAGAGCGAGCGAGAGAGAGAGAGAGAGGTCGAGGGAGAGAAACAGAGAGAGAGAGAGAGTTATAGAGAGATACAGATAGTGAGACAGAAAGATACCGAGAAAGAGAGATACCGAGAGCGAGAGGGAATGATGGGGAGAGAGAGCGAGAGAGACAGAGATCGGCAGGCAGAGAGAGATAGAGAGAGAGAGAGAGAGAGAGACCGAGAGAGAGAGATCGTCTGAGAGAGTCAGAAAAATTGACAGAGAGATAGAGGGAAAGAGAGTGAGACAGATATATATATATATATATATATATATATATATAGAGAGAGAGAGAGAGAGAGAGAGAGTGACAGACATAGCGAGAGAGAGAGACAGAGAGAGAGAGACAGAGAAACATAGAGATAGAGGGAAAGGCAGATAAAGATGTAGAGAAGAGAGTGTCCGAGAGAAAGAAAAACAGAGAGACAGATAGACAGAGAGAGAGAGAGAGAGTAAAATAGTCACCGAAAGAGTGAGAGAGCGAGAGTGAGAGAGAGAGAGAGAGAGAGAGAGAGAGAGAGAGTGACAGCGAGAGAGAGAGAGAGAGGGAGAGACAGACAGACAGATGGGGAGACAGATAGCGACAGAGAGATAGAGAGAGACAGATAGAGAGCGAGACAGAGAGAGAGAGATAGAGCGAGAGAGACAGAGAGAAAGGCAGACAGGGAGACTGAGAGAGCCAGAGAGCGATATACACAGAGCGAGAGAGAGTCTCTCTCTCTCCCTCCTTCTCTCTCTCTCTGTATATCTATATCTATATATATATATATATATATATATATATATATATGTGTCTGTGTGTATGTGCCTCACTATCTGTCTCTCTTTCTGAACAGATTCTGGGATTGATACATTGAATGGGGAGAGAACGGGTCAGTGGGATAACTTTGGGAATTGATACAGGGTATGGGGAGAGAGCGGATCAGTGGTATTAGTTTGGAGATTGACACGGGGCTGTGGGGTGAGACGGGGCAGTGGGATTAGTTTGGGGATTCATACAGGGCTCTGGTGAGACAGCCGAGCAGTGGGATTAGTTTGGGATTGATACAGGGCTATGGGAAGAGAGCGGGGCAGTGGGATTAGTTTGGGAATTGATACCTGGCTATGAGGAGAGAGCGGGGCAGTGGGATTAGTTTGAGGATTGATACAGGACTATGGGGAGAGAGCGGGGTAGTGTAATTAGTTTGGGTGAGATTGAGCAGCCATTTTACATGCGATGAGTGTTGGCTGTTATGTATTGTCCAGATACATTAAATGTATAAGTATAATGGTGCGCCACAGGTGGCACTTTGGTGGGAGACCCGGGAGCACCAGCAAGACAGAATATAAAAGGCTGACCACCACACCTGAAGGGCACTCTGGAGATACACAATAAAGGACTAATGTCACACCAGTTACGACAACACCAGACCGTGTGGAGTAAGTGATTTGTGTACTACATACATTGCATTGGCGACAAGGAAACGGACGAACATCACTCAACCATGGCTACTCTGGGCTCGCCAGAAGATTTTACGGTGGGCAATGATTGGGAGGCGTTCACGGAAAGGCTTGAGTACGACTTCACAGCAAACGACCTGACAGCGGACACGAATGCCATGATAGCGAAGCGTAAGGCGATATTGCTTTCCAGTTGTTGCGATGAGGTTTACTGTCTCGTCAGGGATTAGCTGGCACTCGCGAGCGCCAGGGACAAGTCACATAAGCAGCTGAATGCACTCATTCGTGACCAACTGACACCGAAGGAGAGCATTCTCATGGCCCGGCACAAATTCTACCACCACTGCAAACCTGAGGGCAGGATGTCACTAAATATGCTGCGGGCCTCAGGAGACTCGCGGCGCGGTGTGATTTTGGCACACACCTTGACTGATGAGGCATTGCGAGACGTTCTTGTTATGGGGATTGGCCATGTGGGGCTCCTTCGCAAGCAGCAATCCCATGAACCTACAGTTACCCTGAAGCAAGCCATCACCATCAGCCGGGCATTTATGGCGTCGACTTACAGCACCAGGCAGATGATCCACACAGTCTCGAACGCGGCAGACACCGTCCACAGAATAGTGCCGGCCACGGACAAAACTGCAGAACGTGGCTCTGCTCAGGGCAGAGAGCACTGATCTCGGTGTCCTGGATCTCAGAGACCGCCGAAGGGGTCTAATCGAATAGCACCATGTTGGCACTGCGGAGGAAGTCATCGGGCTCACCGGTGCAGGTTTGCGGAGTATACGTGCAACACTTGTCACACGAAAGGCCACATTCAGCGTATGTGCTAAAGAAACAGGACACACCGTCTGGCTGAGGAGATGCTAGATGATCTACTTTCCAGGGAGGAGCAGGCAGAAGAGGAGGAGGTGCTTGGACTATACATGTGCACCGACAATTCCGCTCCAGTGATTATGGAGTTCAAGATTAACGGAGTCCCAGTGAGTATGGAAGTGGACATTGGATCGGGTCCATCGTTGATGAGTCAGATACTTTTGATAAACTGTGGATTAAACCAGCTGCACGTCCCAAGCTGATCCTTGTCACGGCGAAGCTGCGTACCTACGCCAAGGAACTCATTTCTGTCCTCGGCAGATCGGATGTGCAGGCATCTCACGGGGGCGAGATGCAGGGTTTAGCCTTATGGGTCATTGCAGGCGATGGGCCGACGCTGATCGGCAGGCGATGGATGGGGAAGGTAGGTGGGAGCTGGGAAGAAATTGTCCCTCCACAAACCGCTGTCTCCCGTGTTCCCAAAGAGCAGCGCCGACCGAACTGGAGGAGAAAGAAGCCACACACAGGCGAGCAGACCCTGGAAAAGCACGTGCAGAAAGGCAAACCAATCGACAGCCGCCAACCCGGGCGGGGCGGGCGCCATGCGGATAAAAAGTTGGCCACGGCGGCCGCAGGAGAGGCGGCAATTACTGGGACCACAGCGGCATTGAAGGTTATGGAGGCAGCCAGCTGCAGGATGTGCGCCTGTGACGCCAGGATGTTGCCGGTGCCGGCGCGGCGTGTTGTGCATGGGCGAGAGCGGTGCCTGCGAGGGCGAGTGCGAGGGACGGCTGCTCCACACCATCCTCAGCCTGCTCTACCAGAACGGTGGAAGAACCTGGTGAACAGAAGAAGAACGAGCTGTTAGGCTTGGTGCTAGGCCCCTAAAACGTGAGAATGAAAATTACAAGAGGTCTGAAATACTCGCTAGTGGGCAGGTGGGAAGATTTAAAAACGGAGCGCTGATTCTGATTGACAGTGACATCAAGAGATATATATCTGGAGATTTCCTGGCTGCTGCCTTCTTCGCCTTCCTTCCCACTTTCCCCTGGGGATCCGTCGTGGGGGTTTGGATGAGCCCGAGGCGCCCGTGCCCTTGATCTGCTTCGGGGAGTCATTCGTTACATTCCTCTTCTCACTCAGATCCTGGGTTTGAGCTGCGGCGGCAGGACGAGCCGTTCCGGCGACTGCAGTATACGGCGGCAGTATCAGTCATGTTCGTGGCCGTTTTTATTTTTTTTCTCTTCTTTATCCCCTCTATCTTAAGTGCAGCAAAACGTCAGGCAAGCGAGCTCAAGATGGTGGCGAGCCTCGTGGCTGCAAAGAACAAAGGCAAGCTGTACAAAAAGCTAAAATCGCAGCGCCAAAGGGAAGTCTCGTGGGATCCACAAGATGGCGTCTTAAAAGGGAAATGCACCGAAAGTCTTAAAAGGGCCTTACACCGTTGACTGTCCCCACAAAAGTACTTTTGTAAGACAAGTGCGAGTCTAAATGTGCAACGTAATTTGTATGATGAAGCGATTTAAGATATGAAGTGATATTTTGATGCTGAATGGTTACTGTATTTAAAATGCTGGATATGAATGATTTACGAAAACAGTTAATACCACGAGGTACAAGTAATAGGTTTAATGGGTCCTTGACTAACATGCCTAAGGGGCCAATGCTATTTCCCATTTTAAGTGTTTCCTGCTATGGTTCAGCGGCTGCAGATGAGCCACTAAGACGACTACTGAGAACAGATTCAATGCACTAGTTGCGTTACCCTGTCTCAGCACAGCCATCGCCTCAGGCAAAAAGGAGCAGTACACTGCCACCGTACCTCAGCCAGTGGAGCTGGGATTAAATAACTGTTCAGTGCTCCTGCAACCTTTAGACATAATATCTGTACCATATATCATATGTACCATCCAAATGTACCGTCTATGTGTACCTGCTTTCTGTTGGAGGTTATACTCGTGCACTTCATCTCCCATGTAAGAACTGCAAAGAGAACATAATCTC
>NW_027252668.1:12101180-12113680 GCF_044704955.1 Pristiophorus japonicus | reverse complement strand
TCTAGCCCCTCGAGCCTGCTCCGACAGCCAACAAAATCATGGCTGATCTCGCCGTGGACTCAGCTCCAAATACCCGCTCGCTCACCAGAACTTTAATTCCCTTATTCGTAAAACATCTCCCTATCTGTGATTTGATATATTCAATGAGCTAGCCTCAACTGCTTCCTTGGGCAGATAATTCCACAGATTCACAACCCTCTGGGAGAAGAAATTCCTTCTCAACTCGGTTTTAAATTGGCTACCACATATTTTGAGGCTGTGCCCCCTAGTTCTAGTCTCCCCAACCAGTGGAACAACCTCTCTGCTTCTATCCCCTTCATTATTTTAAATGTTTCTGTAAGATCACCCCTCATCCTTCTGAACTCCAACGAGTAAAGACCCAGTCTACTCAATCTATCATCATAAGGTAACCCCCTCATCTCCGGAATCAGCATAGTGAATCATCTCGTTACCCCTTCCAAAGCTAGTATATCCTTCCTTAAGTACGGTGACCAAAACTGCACGCAGTACTCGAGGTGCGGCCTCACCAATACCCTGTACAGTTGCAGGAGGACCTCCCTGCTTTTGTACTCCAACCCTTTCGCAATGAAGGCCAACATTCCATTCGCCTTCTTGAATACCTGCTGCACCTGCAAACTAACTTTTTGGGATTCATGCACAAGGACCCCCAGCTCCCTCTGCAAAGAAGCATTTTGTAATTTCTCCCAATTCAAATAATATTCCCTTTTACTGTTTGTTTTTCCCCCAAGGTGGATGAGCTCACATTTTTCGACATTGTATTCCATCTGCGAAACCATAGCCCGTTCACTTAACCTATCTAAATCGCTTTGCAGCATCTCTGTGTCCTCTACACAACCCGCTTTCCCACTAATATTTGTTTTATCTGCAAATTTGGTTACACTGCACTCTATCCCCTCTTCCAAGTCTTCTATGTATATTGTAAACAGTTGTGGTCCCAGCACCGATTCCTGTGGCATACCACTAATCACCGATTTCCAACACGAAAAGGACCCATTTACCGACTCTCTGCTTTCTGTTAGCCAGCCAATTTTCGATCAAAGCTAATACATTTCCTCTCACTCCGCGTAGCTTTATCTTCTGCAGTAAACTTTTGTGTGGCACCTTATCGAAACCCTTTTGTAAATCTAAATACACCACATCCATCGGTACACCTCTATCCACCATGTTCGTTATATCCTCAAAGAATTTCAGTAAATTAGTTACACGTGATTTCCCCTTCATGAATCCATGTTGCCTCTGCTTGATTGCACTATTCCTATCTAGATGTCCCGCGATTTCTTCCTTAATGATAGCTTCAAGCATTTTCCCCGCTACAGATGTTAAAATAACTGGCCTATAGTTACCTGCATTTTGTCTGCCCCCTTTTTTAAACAGAGGCGTTACATTAGCTGCTTTCCAATCCGATGGCACCTGCCCAGAGTCCAGAGAATTTTAGTAGATTGTAACGAATGCATCTGCTATAACTTCCGCCATCTCTTTTAGTTCCCTGGGATGCATTTCATCAGGACCAGGGGACTTTTCTACCTTGAGTCCCATTAGCCTGCCTAGAACTAACCCCCTAGTGATAGTGATTGGCTCAAGGTCCTCCCTTCCCACATTTCCGTGACCAGCAATGTTTGGCATGGTTTTTGTGTCTTCCACTGTGAAAACCGAAGCAAAATAATTGTTTAAGGCCTCAGCCATTTCCACATTTCCCATTATTAAATCCCCTATCTCATCTTCTAACGGACCTACGTTTACTTTCGTCACTCTTTTCCGTTTTATATATTCGTAAAAGATTTTCCTATCTGTTTTTAAGTTTTGCGCAAGTTTACATTCGTAATCTATCTTCCCCTTCTTTAGTGATTTCTTAGTCATTCTTTGTTGTCGTTTAAATTTTTCCCAATCTTCTAGTTTTCCACTATCCTTGGCCACCTTATACGCATTGGTTTTGAATTTGATACTCTCCTTTATTTCCTTGGTTATTCGCGGCTGGTTTTCCCTTCTCTTACCGCCCTTCTTTTTCACTGGAAGATATTTTTGTTGAGCATTATGGAAGAGCTCCTTAAAATCCTCCCCTGTTCCTCATTTGTGCCACCGTTTAGTCTTTGTTCCCAGTATACTTTACGCAAGTCTGCCCTCATCCCACTTGTGTCCCCTTTGTTTAAGAATAGTACGCTCGTTTGAGACACAACTTCCTCACCCTCAATCTGTTTTACAAATTAAACCGTTATGTGATCACTCATTCCGAGGAAAACTTTTACTTGGAGATCGTTTAATATTCCTGTCTCATTACAAAGGACCAGATCTAAGATAGCTTGCTTCCCTGGAGGTTCTGTAACATACTGTTCTACCAAACAATGCCGTATGCATTCTATGGATTACTCCTCAAGGCTACCCCGTGCGATTTGATTTGACCAATCGATATGTAGGTTAAAATTCCCCTAGATTACCTCCGTTCCTTTTTCACATGCCTCCATTATTCCCTTGATTATTGTCCGCCCCACCATGAAGTAATTCTTTGGGGGCCTATAAACTACACCCACCAGTGACTTTTTCCCCATACTGTCTCTAATCTCCAGCCACAATGATTCAACATTTTGTTCATTAGAGCCAATATCGTCTCTCACAACTGCCCTAATATCATCCTTTATTAACAGAGCTACCCACCTGCTTTCCCTTCGTGTCTATCATTCCGAATTGTCAAATACCCCTGGTTGTTTAATTCCTAGTCTTGACCAAACTGCAACCACGTATCTGTAGTGGCCACCAAATCATGCCCATTTGTAATGATTTGTGTCGTCAACTCATTTACTTTATTATGAATGCAGCGTGCGTTTAGGTAGAGTGTTTTAATACTAGTTTATAAACCATGATTTTTAGTTTTGACCCCTCCTGCAGCCCCTTTATATTCATACATATTGTACCTTCCTATCCCCTTGTGCTTTACACTTACCCCAGTGCTACCCTGCTTGTCGCCTCCTACCTATTGCATTCTTTCTTGGGGTTCTGTTCATCTGAGTTCTCACCCACTCTAACTATCTCAGAGCCCTCCCCTGTGTTCCCATCCCCTTGCCAAGCTAGTTTAAAGCCCTCCCAAAACCACCTATCAAAACCACCCGCGAGAACTTTGATCCGGTCTCTGTTGAGGTGCAACCTGTCCGACTTGTACAGGTCCCACCTTCCCCAGAAGCGGTCCCAATTGTTCAGGAAACTAAAGCCCTCCCTCCTACACCAATGGAGAGTGGAGAGCACCAGTTCCAACTGTCACAAGACGGGAGAGTGGAGAACATCAATTCCAACTGTCGCAGGAGAGAGAGTGGAGAGCAGCAGCTCCAACTGTCGCAGGAGAGAGAGTGGTGAGCACCAGCTCCAACTGTCACAGGACATATAGCAAGGGGGAGACGGAGATAGAGACAGAGAGAAAGAGAAAGAGAGACAGACAAAGAGAGAGAGAGACAGAGAGAGAGAGAAGGAAAGACAGTTAGAGCGACAGTCAGATAGAGAGAAAAAAAGAGACTGGCAGAGAGAAAGAGAGAGAGAGGTAGAGACAGATAGAGAGAGAGACTGAGAGAGAGCGAGCGAGAGAGAGAGAGAGAGAGGGAGACAGAGTGAAGAAAGAGACACGGAGAGAGAGACAAAGAGAGAGACAGAGAGAGAGAGAGATGGCGAGCGCGAGACAGGCACAGAGAGAAAGAGAGGGAGCGGGACTAAGTGACAAAGAAAGACAGAGAGGGAAAGAGACAAAGACAGAGAGAGATAGAGAGACAGGTAGAGATAGTGATAACGATTGAGAGTGAGGGACAGAGCGTAAGATTGCGAGAGAGAGATAGAGATAGATAGAGAGAGACAGAGAGATAAAGTGAGACTCTTCGTGAGAGAGAGACAGAGACAGGGAAACAGACAGAGAGCGAGAGAGAGAAAGGCAGAGAATGAGAGACAGACAGAGACAGAGAGGGTGAGAGAGTGTGTTTGTGTATATCTCTCTCTATCTGTCTCTCTTTCTGCATAGTTTCTGCTATTAACACATGGCTTTGGGGAGAGAGCGGGGCAGTGAGATTTTTTGGGCTTGATACAGGGCTATTGAGTGAGTGTGAGGCAGTGTGATTAGATTGGGATTGATACTGGGGTATGGGGAGAGAGCGGAGAAATGGAATTATTTTGGGGATTAATACAGGCTATGGGGAGAAAGCGAGGCGTTGGGATTAGTTTGGGGATTGAAACAGGGCTAAGGGGAGAGAGCGGGGAAGTGGGATTAGTTTTGGGATTGACACAGGGCTGTGGGGAGAAAGCAGGGCAGTGGGTTTCGTTTGGGAATTGAAACAGTGTAATTGGAGAGAGCGGGGCAGTGGGATTAGTTTGGCATTGATACAGGGCTATGGGGAGAGAGCGGGGAAGTGGGATTAGTTTGGGTGAGATTGAGCAGGCATTTTACATGAGATGTGTGGTGGCCATTTTATATCAGGATTCGTGTTACAGAGACCGAGAGAGAGAGAGAGACAGAGCGAGAGAGAGAGAGAGAGAGAGAGAACTAGAGAGATAGAGATAGGAAGAGAAAGATAGAGCTAGAGAGAGATTGAGATCGAGACAGAGAGAAGGACAGAGAGAGAGAGAGAGAGAGAGAAGGAAAGACAGATAGAGCGACAATCAGAGAGAGAGAGAAAAACAGAGAAGGCAGAGTGAAAGCGAGAGAGAGTTCGAGACAGATAGATATAAAGACAGAGAGAGAGAGCGAGCGAGGGAGAGAGAGAGGGACAGAGAGGAAGACAGAGAGACAGAGAGAGACACGGAGAGAGAGACAGAGAGAGAGCGAGAGCGAGACTGGCAGAGAGAGAGAGGGAGAGGGACAGAGAGACAAAGAACGATAGAGAGGGAGAGAGAAAGAGATATAGAGATACAGAAGGTAGATCGAGATAGAGATAGAGAGAGACAGAGAGAGCGATTGAGAGTTAGAAGTCGAGCGTAAGATAGCGAGAGAGAGAGAGAGATAGCGACAGACAGAGGGAAAGAGAGATAGAGCGAGACAGAAACAGAGAAGCGAGACAGAGAGAGAGGGACAGAGAGAAAGAGAGAGCGAGGCAGAGAGAGAGACAAGGAAAAATAAAAAGCGAGAGAGAGACAGAGAGAATGAGTGGCAGATCGAGAGAGAGAGAGGCAGAGATAGAGAGATAGCGCGAGACAGCCAAACAGTGAAAGAGAGATGCATAAGGAGAGAGAGTGAGAGCAAGACACACCGAGAGAGAGAAAGCGAGAGAGATCAACAGCCAGATAGCGAGAACAGAGACAGGCAGACAGACAGAGTGAGAGCGGCAAACTGACAGAGGGACAGAGAGAAAGAGAGAGAGAGAGGGAGAGAGAGAGACAGAGAGAATGAGACAGCGAGAGACAGACAGAGAGAGAGAAAGAGAAAAATAAAAAGCGAGAGAGAGACAGAGAGTATGAGAGACAGATCAAGAGAGAGAAAAACAGATAGAGAGAGAGAGAGAGAGAGAGAGAAAGAGAGAGAGAGAGAGAGAGAGAGAGAGAACGCCTGTGAGAGAGTCAGAAAGAGTGACAGAGAAACAGAGGGAATGAGAATGAGAAAGAGACTGAAGACAGAGAGAAAGAGAGACAGAGTGAGAGATAGAGAGAGAGCGAGAAGCAGAGAGAGTGAAATAGGCAGAGAGAGAGGGAGAGATGGAGAGAGAGAGAGAGAGAGAGAGAGAGAGAGAGAGAGAGATGGAGAGAGAGAGGGAGAGATGGAGAGAGAGAGAGAGAGATGGAGAGAGAGAGGGAGAGAGAGAGAGAGAGAGAGAGAGAGAGAGAGAGAGACACAGAGACAGAGAGAAATACAGAGAGACAGACAGAGAGACAAAAGGAAAGAAAAATAGAGAGGAAAAGAGAGAGAGCCAGAGATAGCGAGGGAGAGAGACACAGATGGAGAGAGACAGAGAAAGAGATAGAGTGACAGATGGGCAGAGATCGAGAGAGATAGTGAGAGAAAGAGACAGAACGATGGAGAGAGATGGAGAGACAGAGATATACAGATATAGAGAGAGAGACAGATAGAGAGAGAGAGACAGGGACATCGAGATAGAAGGAGATAGCGTTAGAGTGAGAGACAGAGAGAAAGTCAGAGCGAGAGACAGACGGACAGAAAGAGTGAAAAGAGAGTTCGAGAGAGAAAGAGAAAGAGATAGAGCGACAGAGAGACAGACAGAGAGAGATAGCGAGAGAGAGACAGGCAGAGAGAGAGAGGGAGAGGGACAGAGACACAAAGAAAGGCAGAGAAAGAGGTAGACTGAGAGAGAGAAAGAGAGAGAGGGAGAGGGAGGGAGAGAGAGAGAGAAAGAGAGAGAGAGAGAGAGAGAGAGAGAGAGAACGAGAGAGAGAGAGAGAGAGAGACAGAGCGAGAGCGAGTCAGAGATAGGCAGATAGCGAGACATAGAGAGAGAGAGAGACAGATAGAGTGTGGTATCCTCAACTTTAGAACATATTCACACGAGGCATATAGTGCAGACAAGGTCACGCATGACCTGTACCTTTATTCCCCGGACCAAGGAGTGCTGAGCCTGCATGGAACCTCCCTTTAAGTACCTGGCTGACCAGGTAAGGAGTGTCTCCCACAAGTTCACCCTCTGTGGTCAAGGTGTGTATTTCACGGTTATATACAGTGTACACTGTTGTTACATGTTGGTTCCAGTTATGTGAAAGTTGCAAACATAGCATCACCTACCCCACAATGTCTTTGGGTCAAAGATTGAGTCTTTCATGCGGTCAACGCTTTCTCGTGGAGCGCTGCAGTTCTGGCTCTGGTGGTTGAGTCTCTGACGCCTGAGTTGGTTCCAGCCTGTCCAGGCTGGCCGCAGGGACTGTGCATGCTGTTTACTGTACTAGTTGCTCGGTCACTAGCAGTGGTGTGGTTAACATCCCATGGTCTATTTCAGGTTCCTCAGTGTCCATGATGAACCTTTTCTTTACCTGGTCCAGATGTTTGCGGCATAGCTGCCCATTATTTAGTCTTACCACTATGACACTTAATACCTCTTTACCAATTATGGTGCCCTCGAACCACTTGCGTCCTAAGGCATGTTTCAGCACACATACCGGGTCATCCATTTCTATACACCTCCCCCTTGAGTTTCGATCATGGCAGTCGGTTTGTACTACCACTTGCCCTCAACAATGTCTGCCAGGCTTGGGTGAATGATCGACAGCCACGTTTTGAGCGAGCATTTCTTGAGGAGTTCCGCTGGCTGGACTCCCTTGAGCGAGTGCGGGCGGGACCTATAGGCCAGCAGAAGGCGCGATAGGCGGTACTGAAGAGAGGGTCCCTAGATACGGAGCATGCCTTGTTTTATGACTTGGACCGCACGTACCACCTGGCCATTGGAAGCCAGCTTGAACGGCGCTGTCCAGACCTGCTTGATACCATTGCCCGACTTGAACTCCTGGACTTCATGGCTGGTGAAACACGGCCATTGTCGCTGACCAGAATGTCCGGCAAGCCGTGGGACGCGAAAACCGTACGCAGACACTCCACGGTGATGGATGTCATGCAGAAGTTTAATATGATGCTCACGATCCATTTCGAGTATGCATCGATTACAACCAGGAACATTTTCACATGTACGGCCCCGGATAGTCCACATGGATGCGTGTTGGGCCAGAGCCACCGGCTGAGCGGGGCATCCCTGGGGGCATTGCCCAGCTGGGGACACGTGTGCACCTGCGAACCCAGTGTTGCAGGTCTGAGTCAATCCCCGGCCACCATGCATGTGACCGGGCAATAGCTTCATTAGCACAATGCCAGGGTGCTCGCTGTGGAGTTCACTGATGAATGCTTCCCTCCCTTTCTGCGTCATGACCATCGGGCTGCCCCATAGTAGGCAGTCGCCTTGAATGGAGAGCTTATCCATCCGTCTCTGAAATGGTCTGACCTCCTCGGGGTACGCCCCGTGTGCGGGCGCCTAATCCGCAGTCAGGACACATTTCCTTATCATGGATAGGAGGGAGTCCCTGTTGGTCCATAGTTTGATCTGGCGGGCTGTGATGGAGAGCCTGCCGTGTCAGACCCTCAGCGCTTTGCTCCGCTGCCACCTCGGTGGTGGCCAGAGAAAGCCTTCTGAGCGTGTCAGCGCAATTTTCGTTGCCTGGCCGGTGCCGTATGGTGTAGTCATATGCAGCCAGCTTTAGTGCCCATCGCTGTATGCGAGCTAACGCATTCGCGCCGACAGCCTTGTGTCGGACAACAGGAATATCAATGGCTTATGCTCCGTTTCTAACTCGAACGGTCGGCCGAAGAGATACTGGTGCATCTTTTTCACACTGTAATCGCAAGCCAATGCATCCTTTTCGACCATGCCGTACCCAAGCTCTGCCTGGGAGAGCGACCTGGAGGCATAAGCAACCGGTTGAGTCGGCCGTCGACCTTTCCCTGCTGCAACACACACCCAACGCTGTATGATGATGCATCGCATGTTAAAACCAGTTTTTTATAGGGGTCATACAAAGTCAACAGTTTGTTAGGACAAAGCAGGTTGCACGCCTTGTTGAAAGCCAGGTCCTGACAGTACCCCCGGAACCAGTCACAACCCTTATGCAGGATTACATGTAACGGCTCCAACAACATGCTAAAGTTAGGCAGGTAATTCCCAAAATGGTTCAAAAGTCCCAGGAACGATAGCAACTGTGATGTATTGCCGTGGTGGGGCGCAGGGCGGATCACCTCCGTTTTGGATTCGATAGGCCGGATCCCGTCTGCGGCAACCCACCTGCCCAAAAACTCGAACTCTCGGGCCAAAAACACACACTTGGCCTTTTTCAACCGCAGGCCTACCCGGTCCAGTCGGCACAGTATCTCCTCCAGGTTGGGGAGGTGTTCTTCGGTGTCTCGACCCGTTATTAGGATGTAGTTTTGGAATATGATTGTGCCGAAAATTGATATGAGCAAGCTTTCCGTGTTCCTCTGGACGATTGCGCTCGCTGGACGAATGCCAAACGGACACCTGTTGCAGATGAATAATCCCTTGTGCGTCGTGATGGTGGTCAGAAGCTTGGATTCTTCAGCCAGTTCATGTGTCACGTCGGCCGAAGTCAGCTCCAACTTCGTAAACAGCTTGACAACTGCCAACGTGGCGCAAAGGTCTTCCGCTCTCGGGAGCGGCTATCGGTCCTGCAGCGACAATCGTTTGATGGTGGCTTTGTAGTCGCCGCAGTCCCGGACGGAACCATCCGGATTAAGGACAGGAACGATGGGGCTCGCCCAGTCACTGAATTCAACCAGTGCAATTATGCCCTTTCTGAGCAGCCTGTCCAATTCACTCTCAATTTTCTCACGCATCACATACGGCACCACTCTGGCTTTGTGGTGCACTGGCCTGGCATCCGGGGTGATGCGTATCACTGCTTTGTTGTCCTTGAACTTTCCTACACCGGGTTGAAACAGTGACCCGAATTTTTGTAGCATGAACTTCGCTCCACAGTGTGCACATCTCCCTATTTCCAGTTCATCTCGGCTAGTCAGCTCCTTCGCAATAGCGCGGGGCCATTTCACAGAACAATCCAGAGTGGCAGGCAGTTCTTTGATCCATAGTGTGTTGCAACCAGATTTGCACTGCCGAGCACTGGGATAACTTCGTTGGTGTAGGTGCGTAGCTGCCTTTCAATGCATTTCAGTTTGGACCTGCTAGCTCTGTGTGGCCATGGTCTCTCAAATTGTTGGACGCTCATAAGGGACTGCCTGGCTCCAGTATCTTGCTCCATGCGCACCGGATGCCATTCATTAAAAATGTCTTCATCATGGGTGGCGTTTTGGTGTATGAGATGCAGACGTCAGCAACATGCGCCCTCTGATCCTCAGCACCCATGGCTTTGCCCTCGGCATCATCCTGCATTGTAGAGCCTCGTCTGATTCCTCTGTTTCATAGATTAGCCTCGCTACAGCCTTTTTGCACATTCTAGCCAAATGTCCTCTGGCATTACAATTACTGCAGGTGAACTGCTGGAACTTGCAACTTTTTGCATATGTCCTGCCCCGCATCTCCAGCATTGGCTGAGATTGTTGTTCACAAAGGGGCAGTTACCAGGCATTCCTAACTGATTGTCCCTTTGGTTGTTTCTAAGCACTCTGATGGTTGGTGGCAATGGTCCCATCACGGGACGCATTGTTCCTCTTGATGGAGTCAACTGTCGATCCTCCTGCCATTGTCTCTGTTGCTGTCCCACCCTAGATCCTGTTGCTGCCTGGGCGGTGTCGAATTGCCCTTGCCTGCTGCGGGGTTCTGTATCAATTTTACAATATAACTCCCAGGTTCATCGCAACGTTAAAACCAGCGCTGCGTGCGTAAATTATATTGGTCTCCTCTTCACCCGACAAGAAGTTCTGAGCTTTCAAAGCTGCCCTTTCCAAATTCAAGTCCTTGTCCTCAATAAGCTTCCTGAAAATACCGGCATGACTAATTCCCTCAATGAAAAAATCCCTTAACATCTCCCCCCTGCAGGCTCCCCCCTGAACTTACAGAAGCTGGCCAAGCGCGTCAGGTCTGCAACAAAGTCCGAAATATTTTGCCCATCCCAACGTCTGTGTGTGTAGAACCGGTGCCGGGCCATGTGTGCCCTGCTCGCCGGTTTCACTCATTAGCTGGCTGTGATCTTCGAATGACTTGTCGACCGGTTTGAGAGGTCCAAGCAGGTCTTTCATCAGAGCGTACTTTGTTATCCCGCAGCTTGTCAGTAGATGCGCCGTCTGCTTGTCAGCTGCTTCCACTCCCAGCCAGTCCTTTGTGACAAAGGTCTGCTGGATTCGCTCCACATAATCGTGCCAGTCCTCATCCATACAGTAACGCTCTTCTGTGCTCCCGGTGGCCATCCTTGTGGTTCAGTGATTAACGTTTCTCGTCGCCAGATGTGGAGTCCTCAACTCTTGAACATATTCACATAAGGCATTAACAGCAGGCAAGGTCACTCATGACCTGCACCTTTATTCCACGGACCAAGGAGTGCTGAGCCTCGTGGAACCTCCCTTTACGTACCTGGCTGAACAGGAAAGGAGGGTCTCCCACAAGTTCACCACCTGTGGTCAAGGTGTGTATTTCCCAGTTGTATGAAGTGTACAGTGTTGTTGCATGTTGGTTACAGTTATGTGATGGTTTCAAACATGACAAAGAGAGCTAGCGAGAGAGAGAGCTAGATAGAGAGAGAGAGAGAGAGAGAGAGAGAGAGAGAGAGAGAGAGAGAGAGAGAGAGAGAGAGAGAGAGAGAGAGAGAGACAGAAAGAGAGATCACAAAGAGAAGAACAGAGAGTAAGCGAGAGAGACAGAGAGGGAGAGAGAAAGACATAGAGAGCGCGACAGAGAGGGAGAGCGAGCGACAGAGAGAGAGATAGAGAGAGAGAGAGGGAGAGAGAGAGAGAGAGAGAGAGAGAGAGAGAGAGGTGACAGAGGCAGAGAGAGAGAGCGACAGGCAGAGAGAGATTCAGGGAGAGAGTGCAATATAGAAAGAGAGACAGAAAGCTAGATAGATAGATAGAGAGAGAGAGAGAGAGACAGAGAGAGAGACAGAGACAGAGAGAGATCGACAGACAGAAAGCGAGAAAGAGAGAGAGAGTCCAACATTATCTCTCTCTCTCCCTCTCTCTGTCTATATATATATATATATATATCTATGTATCTGTGTGTGTGTGTCGCTCTATCTGTCTCTCTTTCTCTGTAGAGTCTAGGATTGATACAGGGCTACGGGGAGACAGTGGGGCAGTGGCTTTAGTTTGGGGATTGATACAGGGCAATGGGGAGAGTGCGTGGCACTGGGATAAGTTTGGGGATTGATACAGGACTATGGGGAGAGAGCGGGGCAGTGATGTTAGTTTGTTTAAGATTGAGCAGCCATTTTACATCAGATGCGTGGTGGCCATTTTATACTAGGACTTTGTTACAGAGTCCGAGACAGAGACGGACAGAGAGAGAGAGAGAGAGAGAAGGACAGAGAGAGCGAATGAGAGAGAAGAGACAGAGAGACAGAGCGAGGGTGGGAGATAGTGAGATAGAGAGATACAGCTCGAGAGAGAGACAGATAGAGAGAGCCAGAGAGATTGAGATAGATAGAGATAGAGAGAGAGTGAGAGACAGAGAGAGGGAGAGAGACAGACAGAGAGAGAGAAACAGACAGAGAGAGGGAAAAATAGGGATGGACAGGTAGGGAGAGAAAGAGAAAGAGATAGAGCACAGATGTTCAGAGAGAGAGAGAGAGCGTGAGCGAGACAGTCTGAGAGAGAGAGAGAGAGAGAGAGAGAGGAAGAGGAAGATATAGACAACGAAAGAGAGAGAGAGACGGAGACAGAGAGCGATAGAGAGAAAGTGAGAGAGATAGAGTGAGAGAGATCGAGACAGAGAGCGTGAGGGACAGGCACAGGGACAGAGAGAGTGAGAGAGAGAGAGACTTGCAGAAATGGAGACAGAGAGTAAGAGAGATAGAAATAGATACAGATAGACAGAGAGATATATACAGACAGAGAGAGAGGGAGA
>NW_027252668.1:11961180-12096180 GCF_044704955.1 Pristiophorus japonicus | reverse complement strand
CAAGTTCACCGATCATCCCAAGCACTCCGACAACCAAGATCTCCTGCGCCCCAAGCTCACCGACATCCCAACCGCTCGTACACCCCAAGCTCACTTACCACCCCAAGCTCTCCGACCCCCAAACTCTCATACCCCCAAGCTCTCCTACCCCTCCAAAGCTCTCCTAACTCCAAGTTCTCCTACCACCCAACGAGCTCTCCTACCCACCCAAACTCTCCTAACCCACAAATCTCTACTAACACCCCAAATGCTTTTACCCCCTCCATGCTCTCCTATCCCCCAGGATCTCATAACCCCCAAGCTCTCCTAACCCCCAAGCTCTCCTACACCCCCAAACTCTTTTACCCCCAATATCTCCGAAACCTGCAAGCTCTGCTAATCCTCCAAAATAGTCCTACCCGCCCAAGCTCACGTACCACCAAGCTCTCCTACCCAGCAAGCTCTCCTACCTCCCAAGCTCTCCTGCTACCCTCCGAGCTCTAATTCTGAACAAAGCGCTCCTACCCCTCAAGCTCTCCTACCTCCCAAACTTCAGAGTCCCCAAGCTCTCCTATTCCCAAACTCTCCTAGCCCCCAAGCTCTCCTAACCCCCAAAACTCTCCTACCCCCGCAAGCTCTCTACCCCAAAGCTCTCTACACAACATGCTATCCGCAACATCCAAGCTCTCCTAACCAACCCAAACCTCCCTACCCGCGCAAGCTCAAGAACCCCCAAGATCTGCTTCACCCGAGCTTTTCTACGTCCCCAAGCTCTCCTAGCCCCCCAAGCGCTCCCACCCCCCAAGCAATCCTACCTCCAAAAGCTCTCCTAACACCTCAAGCACTCCTAGCCCCCACGATCGCCCAACCCCCCTATTTCCCGTACACCCCAAGCTCTGTTTCCCCCAAAACTATTCTACGCCCAAGCTCTTCGACACATCCAAGCTCTTCTGCCCCTCCCGAAGCTCTGCTTCCCCGAAGTTCTCCTACCTCACCCTAACCTCTCCTACCCCCTGCACAAGTTCTCCTACCCCCTAAGCTCTCCTACATCCTCAAGCTCTCCTATCCGTGATGCTATCCTTCCACCGCAAGCTATGCTTCTCCCGCAAGCTCTCCTAACCCCGCCAAAGTCTACTACCCGGCAACCTCACGTACTCGCCTAGGCGCTCCTACCGATCTCATGCTATCCTACCTCCCAAGTCCTCCTATCACCCAAGCTGTCCAAATCCCTAAGCTTTCCTGCGCCGCGAGCTCCCCTACCCCCCAAACTCTACTACCCCCTAACCTCTCTCCCCTCCCAAAGCTCTCCGACCCGCTAAGCTCTCCGAAACCTCCAAGCTCTCCTAACCACCCCAACCTTTTCTACCTGCCCAAGCTCACGAACACCCAAACTCTCCTACACTGCAAGCTCTCCTACACCCAATTCTCGGACGCCCACAAGCTCTCCTATCCCTCAGCTCGCCGAACC
Organism: Pristiophorus japonicus; assembly: GCF_044704955.1. NCBI lineage: Eukaryota > Metazoa > Chordata > Chondrichthyes > Pristiophoridae > Pristiophorus > Pristiophorus japonicus. The sequence goes on along the minus strand of NW_027252668.1, from coordinate 12,094,733 downwards.
CCCTAGTTCTCGTACGCTTCAAGCTCTGTTCCCCCCAGCTCTTCTACTCCCCAAGCTCTCCTACCGCCCAAAGCTCTGCGACCTCCTATATAAATTTTCCTACGCCCTAAGCTCTCCTAACCCCTCAAGATCTCCTTCTCCCCCAAGCTCTCCTAACCCCGCCAAATCGCCTACCACTCAAGCTCACGTGCTCGCCAACGCTCCTACCCACCCCCAAGCTATCCTACCTCCCAAGTCGTCCTATCACGCAAGATCCCCTAATTCCTAAGCTCTCCTGCACCCCAAGATTTTCTAACCCCCCCAAACTCTCCCATGGTCCCAAGACTCCTTCCTCCAAACTCTCGTACACTCCAAGCTCTCATACCACCACCAAGCTCTACTAAACCCCAAGCTCCCCTACCCGGCCAAATTCTCCTACCCCTCCAAGCATACCGACTGTCCAAGTTCTCCTAACACCCAAGTTCTCCTACCCCGCAAAGCTCTCCTAACATCCAAAATCTCGTACCCCCAACCTCGAGTTGTCCTACCTGCCCCGAGCTCTACTACCCCAACGAGCGCTCCTAAACCCCAATTTGTCCTACCCCCACAATCTCTTATCCCCCCAAGCTCTCTTACATCCCCAAGCTCTCCGACACCACCAAGCTCACTGACAACTCCAAGCTCTCCTAACCACGGCAAATTCTCCTACCCCCAAGCTCACACACCAGCCAAACGCTGCTACCCTCCCTAAGCTCTCCTACCTGCCAGAAGTTCGCGGACACCCCAAGCTCTCATTCCACCCTATGCTCTCCAAGCCACCGTGCTCTCCGACCCCCCTAGCTCTCATAGCTGCCCAAGGTCTCCTATCACCCTTCGAGCTCTCCTACACACCCAAGCTCTCCTAACCCCCAAAGGTCTCCGAACACCCCAAGGTCTCTTGCCTCCAACATCTCCAAACCCCCCAAGATTTCATAACCCCCAAGCTCTCCGATGCCACAAGCTTTCCCACATGCTTCAAGCTCTTCTACCCCAAAAGACCGCCGAAACATGCACGCTCTCCTTACCCTCTCAAATTTTCCTATCCGCCCAAGCTCACGTACCACCAAGCTCTCTTACTCCCAAAGCTCTCCGACACCCCGAGCTCTCCATCGCACACCAAGCTCTCCTACCTCCCAAGCTTTCCAGCAACCTGCGAGCTCTCCTACCCATCCAAGCTCTCCTAACCGCGAAAGCTTTCCTAACAGCCCAAGCAGTCTTGCCACGCAAGCTCTCCAACCCAACAAGCTCTCATAACCCACAAGCTCTACTACCCCCCAAGTTCGCCTACTCCCCGCAAGCTCTCTACGCCCACAAGCTCTACTACACCCAAAGCTCTCCGAAACCACCAAGCTCGCCTAACCCCCGCCCAAACTTTACTACGCGCCCGAGCTCACGTACCCCAAAGCTCTCCTACAACTCAAGTTCGCGGACACCCCGAGCTCTCCTACGGCACCAAGCTCCCTTACTCCACAAGCGTCCCCACCCCCGCCAAGCAATCCTAACCCCAGAAGCTCTCCGAATTCCTCAAACTCTCCTAGCCCACAAGTTCGCAAAACACCTTAGTTCTCATACACCCCAAGCTCTGTTAACCCCCAACCTCACCTAACCCACAAGCCCTTCTACCCGCAAGCTCCCCTAGCCCCCCAACTTCTCCTAATCCTCCACAATTTCTCCGACCCACCAAGCTCTTCCACCAGCGATGCTCTCCTACCACCCTAAGCTCTTCTTCCCCCGCAAGCTCTCCTTACCCCGCCAAACTCTCCTACCCCGCAAGCTCACGTATTCCCCAAGCGGTACTACCAGCCCCAAAGCTCTCCGACCTCCCCAAGCTCTCCGACACCAACAAGCTCTCTGACGTCTCCAAGCTCTCCTAACCCCCGACGAAGTTTCCTACCCCCAAGCTCACATACAAGCCAAGCGCTCCGACATACCCAAAGCTTTCACTCCTGCCAGAAGCACATCAACACCCCAAGCTCTCACACACGTCCAAGCTCTCCGACCACCCACCGAGCTCTCCTACGCACCGAAGATCTCCTAAACCCCAAAGCTCTCCTAACACCCCAAGATCTCTTGCCTCCAACCTCTGCAAACCCACAAGATCTCATAACCACCAAGCTCTCCTATCCCCCAAGCTCTCCTACATGCCTCAAGCTCTACTACCCGCCAAAATCTCGGAAAATTGCAAGCTGTCCCAACACTCCCACATTTTTCTACCCGCCCAAGCTCACGCACCACCACGATCCCCTACTCCCAAGCTATTCTTACCCCGCCAAACTCTCCTACCCCCAAGCTCACCGACTCCACAAGCGCTACTACCCAGCCCAAAAACACCTACCCCCCCTCAAGTCCTCCCAACTCCCAAGATCTCATAACCCCGAAGCTCTGCTTCACCCCGAGCTCTCCAAACGCCCCAAACTCACCCATGACCCCAACTCTCCTCTCTCCAACTCTCCAACACCACAAGCAGTCATACCACAGTCAAGCTCTCCTAGAGCTCCAAGCTCTCCTACCCTGCCAAGCTCTCCTACCCCTCCAAGCTCTCCGACCATCCGAGCTCACCAACACCTCATGATCTACTACCCCGCCAAAAGTTCTCCTCCCCCTTCGATCTCGTACCCCCAAATCCGAGATGTTCGAACAGCCCCGAGTTCTCCTACCCACGGAGCTCTCCTAAACGCCAATTCTCGTACCCCACTCAAGCTCTCATTCCCCCAATTGCTCCTACTTCCCCAACTCCCATTCACCCCCAACTCTCCGACTGCACCAAGTTCTCCGAGTATCCCCGCAAGCTCTCATATCCCCTGAGCTCTCCTACTCCACAAGGTATCCTTTACCACCCAAGCAACCCTACAGCCCCATGCACTCCAAACGCCATAAGTACTCCTACCATCCCAAGCTCTCCTACCCAAACCAAGCTCTCTTACCACACCAATTTCTCCTACCTGCACCCCAAGCTCTCCTATTTCCCCAAGCTCTCCCACCCTCACAAGATCTGCAAACCCTCAAGCACTCCATGCTTCCAAGCTCTCCTACCACCCCAAAGCTTTCCTACAAGCAAATTCTCACATCCCAAACTCTCCTACCCACCAAGGTTCTCCTACACCCACAAGCACTCCCACACCACCCCAAGCACTCCAACCACACATAAGCTCTCCTACCACACCAAAGCTCGATTCCCGCAAGCTCTCCCACCTTTCAGAAGCTTGCCTCCCGCCCAACTTCTTCTACATGCCAAGCTCACCTGTGCCACAAGCTCTACTCCTCACCCTAGCTCTCCTACTCCCCAAAAGCTCCTCCTAACCCCACAAGCTCACATAGCCCGCAGCACTCCTACCCCCCCAAGCTCTTTTAACCCCACAAACTCTCCCACCCAACCAAGCACCCCAACACCCATAGCGTTCCTACCCCGCCAAGCACTCCTAAAATCCCAATGTGTCCTACCCCACAAAATACTCCTACCACCCCAAAAATCTTCTCCCCCGCAAGTACTACTTCCCACACTCCCAAAGTCCCCTACGCCCCACAAGCTCTCCCACCCTGAAGCTCTCCTACCCCACAAAAGCTCTCCTTCACCCCAAGGTCTCAGACCACCCCAATCTCTCGTACTCCTCAAACTCTCTCACTCCGACAAGCTCATCCACCCCAAGCTCTCCGAACACCCCAAGATCTCATGCTTCCAAAAAGCACTTCTAGTCCCCCACAGACTCTCCTGCATCCACCGGCAAGCTCTCCTACCAATCCCGAGCTCTGCTAACCCCAAGTTCTCCTACCCCGCAAGCTCTCCTAACCCGACAAGATCTACTTCCCAATCCAAGCAATCCTACCCCGCCAAGCTCTCCTACCCCGCGCCCCAACTCTCCTATCCGCACAAGATCTCCTACCCCGCTCAGCTCTCCTACACGCCAAACTCTAGTACCCCACCAATGTCTCCGACCACTCCAAGCTATTGTACTCACCGAGCACGCCTAACCCCGCACGCTCTCAGAAACTTCAAGCTCTCCGGCCCCTCCTAACACACTTAACCCCACAAACTCACCTACCCAGCAAGCTCCGGTACCCCGCAAGCGCTCCTATCCCTACGCCCAAGCTCTCCTAACTGCCAGATGCTCGCCTACCCCCAATCGCTCCTACCCCCCCAATCTCTCATCCCCTGCTGAGATCTCCTACCCACCGAGCTCTCCTACCCACCTCAGGCTCTCGTGCCGCCCAAACTCTCCTACATCTCCAAGCTTTACTACTCCCCAAGCACACCTAAACCCCAAACTCTCCGACCGCATCGCAAAATCTCCTACCCCCGCAAGATCTCCAACACCCCAAGCTCTCCTAACCTCAAGCCGTACTACCCCAACAAAACTCTCCTATGCGCCAAGCTCTCCTAACACCCAAACTCTCCGACACCGCCGTGCTTTCCTACTCCTCAAATTTCTCCTACCGCCCAAGCTCTCCTATCCCCACGCCGAAGCTCTCCGATACCTGCAACCTCTCCTAACCCCTACAATCTCTCCTAGCCACAAACTCACATACCCACCAAGCACTCCTACCCACGCGAACTCTCCTATCTGCCAGCAGCTCGCCTAACCTCGAAGCTCTCCTACCCCCCTAAGCTCTCCGAGCCGCCAAGCTCTCCTACCCTCCCCAAGCTACGCTACACCCGGAGCTCTCCTTCTCCGACACGCCCTCTTACCCACAATCTCCCATACACGCCCCTTGCTCTCCGACCCGCACAAAGCTCTCCTGCCCCCGCAAGCTCTCCAACCACGACTAGCTCTCGCACCCCCAAACTATCCCAGCCCCTCAACTCTCCTAGCCCCTGAGCTCTCCTCACCCTGGAGCTCTCCAACAACACCAAGCTCTCAAACCCCCCTAGCTCTCCTACCCCTCCAAGAACACCTAACCCATAGGCGCTCCGACCCCCAAGCTTCCCTAACACCGCAAGCTCTCCTACCCCACAAGCTCTCCTCGTCCCACAAGCTCTCCCATCACCCAAGCTCTCGGACCCTTCCAAGCTCTCCTACTCTCCAAGCTCTCCAACTGACCAAGCTCTCCTACAGCCCAACCTCTCCGATCCCGCCAAGCTGTCCTACCCCACTCCATGCTCTCCTACCCATCAGCTCTCCTAACCTGCAGGCACTCCTGACCCCACAAGCTCTCCTAACCACATAGCTCTTCGACGCCTCCAAGCTCTCCTAACCCCCCCAAACTTTCCATTGTACATGCTCATGTACTCCCCAAGTGCTCCTACCCGCCAGCCCAAGCTCTCCAACTGCTGGAAGCTCGTCTACCAACACCAAGCTCCACTTTCCCGCTAGCTCTCCTCCCAGCCCCATGTTCTCATACCCGCAAACTCTCCTAACCTCGAATCTCTTCTAACCCCATAGCATTCCTCAGCCCCAAGCTCTTCGAGCCCCGAATCTCTCCTCCCGCAACACGGTCCCAGAACCCCAAAGCTCTTTTTTCAAGTTCGCTACCCTACCAAGCTCTCCTAATCCATCCGCAAACTCTCGTTCGCCCAGCCTATCCTAACCAACACACATGCTCTCCTATGCCACAAGCTTTCCTATCCTAAACTCTCCTGACAACCGAAGCACACCCATGTCGCAAGCTTTCGTATTCCCTCAAGGTCTCCAAACCACAATGCTCTCCGACCACGCCCCAAGCTCTCCTATGAACCTAACACTCCGAGCCCCAAGCTCACCTACCCGCAAGCTCTAATACATCCCTAAGCTCTCCTACCAGCCCAAGCTCTCGTACCACTCCAAGCTCTCGGACCCCGCAAGCACTCATACAAACACAAGCTCTTTTTCCGCCCAAGCTCTCATACTTCTCACATCTCTCATACACTCCCCTCCAAGCTCTCGTACCGCCAAGCTCTCGGAATCCCGAAGCTCTCGTACATACCCAAGCTCTCGGAACCACCTAAACTCTCGTACACCATTAAGCTTTCCTACGCCCCCTAGCTCTCCTCGCCATCGCTGTTCGCCTCACCCAAGCTCTCATACCCCCGAGCTCTCCTACCACCCCTTGCTCTCCTACCCCAAAATCTCTCCTACCCCACCAAATTCTCCTGCCCACCAAGCTTTCCTACCCCGTCAAGCTCTCCTAAGACCTAAGCTATATTAATCCTCAAGCTCTCCTACACCCCCAAGTTTTCATAAACGCCTCAAATTCTCCTACCGCCCCAAGCTCTCCTACCTCACCCCCGAGCGCTCCTACCTCTGCAAGGACTCCTCCCCGACCAAGGTCGCCTTCTCCCCAATCTCTCATACACCCCAAAACCTCTCCTAACCCCCATGCTCTCCAAGCATTCCCCAAAGTCTCCTACTCCGCAAAACTCTCGGACCCGCCCTGCGTTTACCTACCCCTCAAGCTATCCTACCCATGCACCTCTTCGTGCCCCTCAAGCTCTCCCACACCCCGAGCTCTCCGACAACACCCTTGCTCTCTTACCCACTAAGCTGTCCTATCTACCAAGCTCTTCTATCCGCTCAAGGTCTCCGATCCACAAACTCTCCAATCAATCAAACACTCCTACCCACAAGCAATCCTGCCTCCCTCCGCAAGTTCTCCGAAACCCCAAGCTCACCTACCCCCGACCTCTCCAAGCCCCCAAGCTCTCCAACGCCCCTGAGCTCTCCTACAGCCGCAAGTCTTCGAACCCCCCAATTGCTTCTACCCTCGCAAGGTATACTATCCTAATCTCCCTTATCGCATAAGTCGCCTTCCCCCCAAGCTCTACTACCTCCTCAAACGCTCTTACCCGATCCCACCCAAGATCTCCTTCGCTCTAAGCTTGCTTATCCCCCCCAATCTCTCCTACCCGCCCACAAGCTCTCCTAACCCACAAGTTCTCTTGACACCCAAGCTCGCCAACCACCGAAGCTCTCCTAACCTTCAAGCTTTCCTACTCCCCAAGGTCTCCTACCATCCGAGATCTCCTACCACCCATTCTCTTCTAATCCCCGCAAGGTCGCCAATGCCCCAAGCTCACGTAAACCCCAATCTCTCCTACCCCAAGCACTCTTCCCCTACAAGTTCTCTCCCTCCCTACCCCCAAGCTCTCCATTCCCTCTCAAGCTCCTCCCCCGCAAGTTCACCAAGCTAGCATGCCCTTTCAAGCACTCTTATCATCCCAAGCTATCCTACTCTCACAAGCTCTACAACCACCACCCTCCAAGCTCTCCTACACCCGATGCTGTCCTACCCTACCTCCCATGCTCTCCTACCTCCAAGATCTCCCAGCCTCGCAAGCATTAATAACCCCAAGCTCAACGTCCTCCCAAGCTCTCCTGCCCCCAAACTATTCCACCCCCAGGCTGTCCTACCCGCAAGTACACCTTGCCCACAAGCTCTCTTCTGCTCCTCCCGCTCTCTTCTAAACCTGAAAACTATCTTCTACTCCCCCTCCAAGCTCTCATGTACTCCCCAAGCTTTCTCTACCCAACCAACTCTCGGTCTTCAACTCCTATAACTAAAGTCGCTCTCTTTCTCCTCCTACACAATTCAATCTCTCTCACCTCGCCCCCCCCGCCCAATCTTTCTCTTTTCCCCGCTCGATCTCTTTCTTTCCCATCCATCAAAGCTATCTCTCTTCCCGCCATCCAAGCCCTCTCTATTCTCCCTCCACCAAAGCTCTTTCTCCCATGCACCCACCAAGCTCACACTCTCCACTTCCCAACAAGCTTGCTCCACCCTAATCTCTCTCGCTCTACTCCCACACCCTAAGCTCTCTCTCCCCCGCGACAAATGCGCTTCTAACTGCCCCCAAGTTCCCTTCTACCCTTCCAAGCTACCTAATGCCCATACATCCTATCTTCTACCCCCTCCCCGCAACGGTCCTCTACTCCTTCCAATTTCTTATACCCACCAAGCTCCTATTCCGTAAAGCACTCCTACGCCACAAGCGTTGCTACAACCCCAATCTCTCCTAACTTCACAATCTCTCCTAACAACCCACAATCTCTCCAACACCTCCAAGCCCAACTATCCACCGAAGCTCTCTGCCGTCAAGCTCTCCTCCCCGCCAAGCAGGCTCCCTGCCCCAAAGCTCTCACCCCCCCCGACAAGCTCTCTTTCCACCCCCATCCTCCATTCCCCACAAGCTCACTCCCGCAAGCTCACTTTCCCCCACAAGTTCCCTTCTATCCCCTGCAAACACACTTCTAACCGCCCCCATGCTACCTTCTACGCACCAAACCTCTCCTCTACCCGGACACAAGCTCTCTTCTACAATCAACACTCTTCTACCCCACTCCCCACTTCTCTTCTACCCCCAAAGCTCTTCTACCCACCAAGCTCTCCTGCTCCCCACAACCTCTTCTACACTCGCAAGCACTTCGGTGCCCTAAGCTCTCCCCCAATGTCTCTGCACACCAAGCTCTCTCCCCATCTCTCCAATCTCTGCAAGCATTCCTAAACCCCAAGATCTTCTACAAGCCGCCCCCCCCGCTCAATTCTACTGCCCCCTTCCCCAAGGTGTGAAACTTTCTAAAACTCCTACCTTTCATCTTTGAGGAGCAAATTCCACAGTTTCTAGATGTTATTCCCATATTTCTGGCGCGAACTCCCTTATCTCTGCACTAACATCGAGCAGCGAATTCGATGCTGCCCATTTTGCTCCACTGACCGAGATAAGTTTCTAGGCCATACTTTGTACTATTTTGAAGCATGATAAATGCTTCCTGCAATGATTAGTGCCTATTCTTTTCACAACCAATCTGCAAACAGCAATTAAAATAGATAGATGACTCCGGAAAAGTGTGGAGCAGTATCATCATTCTCCAGTCTCTTTAGCATACCTTTGATCTATTGCACTTTTCAAGTAAATACGAAGGCAGAATATTATCTCAATGGTGGTAGATCACGAAAAGAAGAGGTGCATCTAGACCTGTATCTCTTGAAAAATCAGTCATTGAAAGTTGTCATGAAGGTATAGCAGTCTGTGAAAAATGGCAACTTATATGTTGGCCTTCATACCGAGGGGATTTGAGAATCGGAGCAGGGAGTTCTTACTGCAGTTGTACAGGGCCTTCGTGAGTCCTCATCTGGAATATTTTGTTCAGTTTTGGTCTCCTAATCTGAACAAGGTCGTTCTTGATATTGAGAGAGGGCAGACTGATTCCAGGGATGGCAGGACTGACATATGAGGAGAGAGTGAATCGATTGGGCCTGTATACACTGGAGTTTAGAAGGCTGTGAGGGGATCTCACGGAAACATATAAACTTCTGACAGGATTGGACAGTTTAGATGCAGAAGTTGGCGAAGTTCACAGCCAGAGGACACAGACTAAGGATAAGTGGTAAGCCATTTAGGATTGAGATCAGGATGATGGCAACCTTATGGCTAAAGGAATCAAGCGGTATGGAGAGAAAGCATGAAACAGGTACTGAGATGAATGATCAGACATGATCTTATTGAATGGTGGTGCAGGCTCGAAGGGCCGAATAGCCTAATTCTGCAACTATTTTCTGTGTTTCTATATTTCTAATTCCCGTGTTCCTGGAGCTCCTACTGGCCCTCCTCCTGCAACTCGCAATTTCCTTGCACCGACATGGAATGCCCCGGCTTCTGTAGAAAATTCAACTGTTTCTGGAGCTAATCTCTTTATTTACGGAGAAAATTCCATCGTTTCTGGAAGTCCTAGTTCCCTCTTTCTGGAGATTCTGAGTTGTCTGTGGAGCACCTAATTGTCCTTTTCCTGGATCTCCAAATTGACTGTTTATGAAACACTAATTGTCCTATCTAAGTGACTACTAGTTATATAAGTCTCCGAAATGTCCTTTTTATGATGCAACCTCCTAAATCCGCTGCTGCAAGGACAGCTACGTCACCTCTTTCTAGAGCTAACTCTGCAATTTCTAAACGGAATTCCGCTGTGGCTGGAGCTAATTGCTCTGTTTCTGGTGCAGTTAATTTTCCAGTCTGTGGAGCTCCAAATTCTTCTGTTTTTGGATCACCTTCCCCAGTTCCTGGAACTAAACAACTTGTAACTCTAGCTGAAATGTCCTCTGCTTATGGAGCACCTGATTGCCCTTCTTTCTGGAACTAATTGCGATATTTCTGTACATAATTAACTCTTTCTGGAGCTCCTAATTCAAGTGTTTCAAAAGCACTTAATTCCCCAGTTTGTCGAATTAACTCCAATATATCTCGAGCTAGTTCCACGGTTTCTGGAATTAATTCCTGTAATTAAAGATATCCCCTTCCCCGTGTTTCTGGAGCTATATCCCTAATTCCGGGGTTAGTTTAAATGTTCTTGGAGCTGCTAAGGCCCAGCTTTTGGGAGCTCCGAATGCAACTGTTGCTGGAGCTCCTACTACCCAAGGTTATGCAGGTCCTAGTTCCCCTGTTTCTGGAGCTATTTCAGTTGTTTATGGAGATCTTAATTTACCTCTTTCTGGATCTTCAAATTGCACTGTTTCTGAAGCACCTTATTGTGCTTTTTATGTGACTACCATTTCCCCGATACATTTAGCTACGAATTATTCTGCTTATGTTGCGCTCTCCTAATTCCCTTGCGTAGGAATAGCTCGGTACCTGTTTCTTGAGTAAACTCTTCTCTTTCTAAATGTAATTCCTTTGTTTCCTTTGTGTACTGAACAAATTCCAGCGGTTCTGGAGCTCCTAATTCTCCAGTTACTCCAGTGCCCAATTTGGCAGTTTCGGTTACTCCTACGCCTCATCTATCTCGAATTAATTCCCCCATATCTAGTGCTAATATGGTTGTTTCGTAACTAATTCCAGTATTCCTTGAACTCCTAGTTCCCCGCTCTGATGCTCCAAATTCCTGTGTTCCTGGAGCTAATTCCCCTGTTTCTGGAGCTCATCTTTTTTCTGGAGTTCCGAATATCCCAGATTGTGGATATCCTAATCTGTTTCTGGAGGTAACTCCCCTGTTTCTGTTGCCAATTCAACTGTTTCTGGAGCTAATATTTTTTTTTCTGGGAAAAATTTCTGTGGAGCTTCAAATTTCCTTATTTCTGGAGCTCAAAATTGTGTGGTTTATGAAGCATATAATTGTCCTTTTTACGTGTCTAGTAGTTTGCCGATATATATGGCGTATAATTGTCTGCTTATGGTGCGCTCTCCTAATTACCCTGCAACATGAACAGAAAATTCAACCTTTTCTGGAGGTAACTCTCTTCTTTCTAAATATAATTTCCAAGCTTCTGGTGCTAATTGTTCTGTACTGTAATTATTGCTGTGTTCCTGGAGCTCGTTTCCCCTGTTTCTGCAGCTCTGTATTGCCCTGTTTCTGGAGCTGCTAGCTTCTGTAAATCCTACTTTTCTTCGTTAAAGACCTAATGCCACTGTTTCTAGATCTAATTCCATTGTTTCTGCGCTAATTCCCGTGTTCCTGGAGCTGCTACTTGCCCTCTTTCTGCGACTCCTAATTTCCTCGTTCTTGGAGAGCATTCCCCTGTTTCTGTCGCTAATTCAACTGTTTCTGGTGCTAATACCTACATTTCCGGAAAGAATTTAATAGTTTCTAGAAGTCCTTGTTCCTCTATTTCTGGAGATTCTGAGTTGTTTATGGAGCTCCGAATTGGCCTTTTTCTGCTGCTCCAAATTGTGCTGTTGAGGAAGCATCTAATAGTCCTATTTAGTGTCTAGTAATTATATATTTATATATCTCCGAAATGTACTGTATATGGTGCGCTCTCCTAAATCCCCTGCTGGAAGAACAGGTAAGTCATCTATTTCGAGAACTAAATCTCCGCTTTCTAAACGCAATTCCCGTGTTTCTGGAGCTAATTATGCTGTTTCTGTAGCGAATGCCACTGTTCGTGGAGCTACTAATTTCCCAATCTATGGACCTCCTAATTCCTCTCTTTCTGGAGCAAATTCCACGGTTTCTGCAGGTAATCACCTTATTTCTGTAGCTGATAAGTCCATGTTTCTGGAGCACCTGATTCTCCATCTTTCTTGATCTAGTCACCATATTTCTAGACATAATTCCCTTCTTTCTGGTGCTTCTAATTTTGCTGTTACTGGAGCACTTAATTCCCCAGTTTGTGGATTTTACTCCAATATTTCTGGAGCTAATTCCCCGGTTTATGTAATTAATTACTGTAATTAAGGATATCCCATTGCGGCTGTTTCTGGAACTATTTCCCTTGTTCCGGGGAAAGTTGCAATGTTCTTGCAGGTGCTAAATTCCACGTAATGGGAGCTCCGAATTCCGCTATTGCTGGAGTTCCTACTATCCCAGATCATGCAGATGTTTGTTCCAATCTTTCACGGCCTATTTCAGTTGTTGGTGAGGATCCTAAGTCCCCTCTTTCTGGAGCTTCAAATTGAGCTGATTATGAAACACCTAATTGTGCTTTATATGATGCTACCATTCCGCTTAAATATTTAGCTCTGAATTAATTGCTTATGGTGCGCTCTCCTAATTCCCCTGCTACAGGAATAGCTAGTTTACCTGTTTCTTGAGCCAACTGTTCTCTTTCTAAATGCAATTCCATTGTTTCTGGAGCTAATTCCGCTGTACTGAACACATTCCGATGTTGCTGGAGCTGCTAATTCCCTCAGTTTCTCCAGTGCCCAATTCGGCAGTTTCTGTAACTCCTAATTCTCATATTTTTAGACATAATTCGCCTGTTTCTGTTGCTAATACTGTTGTCTCTGAACTAATTCCAGAATTCCTGGAATTTATAATTCCCCTCTGTGCAGCTCCTAATTCCCCTGTTCCTGGAGCTAATTCCACTGTTTCTGGAGCTCATGTTTTTTCTGGAGTTCCGAATATCCTAGATTGTGGATCTCTAATGTATCTGTTTCTGGAGGTAACTTTCCTGTTTCTTTTGCTAATTCAACTGTTTCTGGAGCTAATACCTTTTTCTCTGGGGAAAGTTCCTGTGAAGCTCCACATTTCCATATTACTGGAACTCCACATTGTGTGATTTATGAAGCACATATCTGTCCTTTTTACGTGTCTAGCGTTTTGCAGAAATATATGGCTACGAATTGTTCTTTTTAAGGAGCCCTCTCCTAATTACTCTGCAACGTGAACAGAAAATGTTTATTGAGGTAAATCTCCTCTTTCTAAACATAATCCCCCTGTTTCTGAAGCTAATTGCGCTGTACTGCGATTATTCCTGTGTTGCTGCAGCTCGCTTCCGCTGTTTCTGCAGCTCACCATTAAACTTTTTCTGGAGCTAAATCGACTGTTTCTGGAGCTGCTATTATTCGAGTTTCTGTAACTTCAACATTTCAACTTTCCAGATGTAATTCCACAGTTTCTAGACCTAATTCCCTGTTTCTGACTAATTCCTTTTTTCTGCTCTAATTTCCATATTCCTGAAACTGCACCTTTCCTCTTTCTATGACTCCTATTTTCCCTGTTCCTGGAGGACATTCTCTGTTTCTGCAGCTAATTTTCCTATTTTAGTGTCTACTAGTTATATATGTATATCTCCGAAATTTCCTGATCGTGGTGCGCTCTTCTCAATCCCCTGCAGCAGGGACAGCTAAGTCACTTCTTTCGAGAGCTATCTCTGCTCTTTCTAAATGCAGTTCCCCTATTTCTGGAGGTAATTGCGCTGTTTCTGGAGCTAATTCCAATATTCCTGCAGCTGTTAATTTACCAGACTGCGGAGCTCCTAATTGTTCTGCTACTGGATCAACTTCCCCTGTTCCTGGAGCTAAACCCCTTGTCTCTGTAGCTGAAAATCCTGTGTTTCTGGAGCACCAGATTCTCCATCTTTCGGGAGCTAATCACCATATTGATGGACATAAATTCCCCCCTTTCTGGAGCTCCTAATTCCGGTGTTTCTGGAGCACTTAATTTTCCTGTTTGTGGAGTTAACTCCAAAAGTTTTGGAGCTAATTCCCCGGGTTCTGGAATTAATTCCTGTAATTAAGAATATCCCATTTCCACTGCTTCTGGAGCTATTTCTCTTGTTCCGGGGTTAGATTCACTGTTCTTGGAGCTGCTAACTCCCATCTTATGGGACCTCCGAATGCCGCTCAAGCTGAAGCTCATAGTACCCAAGTTACGCAGGTCGTTGTTCCCCTGATTCTGGAGATATTTTACTTGTTTGTGGAGAACCTAATTGGTCTTTTTCTAGAATATCAAAATACCCTTTTTATGAAACACCTAATTGTGCTTTTTATGTGCTACCATTTCCCCAATATATTTAGGTCCGAATTATGCTGCTTGTAGTGCGGTCTCCTAATTCCCCTGCTACAGGAATAGCTAGCTCACCTGTTTCTTGAGCCAACTCTTCACTTTCTAATTCCTTTGTTTCTGGAAATACTTCCGCTGTCCAGAATAATTTCCCGTGTTGCTGGAAATCCTAATTCCGTAGTTTCTGCAGTGCCCAATTCGGCAATTTCTGTAACTCCGAATGCTCATCTTTCTAGTACTAATGCCACTGTTTCTGTAGCTAATACCCATGTTCCTGAACTAATTCCAGTATTCCTGGAACTCTTAATTCCCCTCTCTGTAGCTCCTAATTCCACTGTTCCTGGAGCTAATTCCCCTGTTTCTGGAGCTAATTTTTTTTCTGGCATTCAAAATATCTCATCTGTTTCTGGTGGTAAATCCCCTGTTTCTGTTTGCTAATTCAACGGTTTCTGGCGCGAATATCTTTTTTTCTTGGGTAAATTACGGTGGTGATCCAGATTTCCATATTTCTGGAGCTCCAAATTGTGCAGATTATGAAGCACATTTTTGACCATTTTACGTATGTAGTAGGCTAGTAGATATTGCTCCGAATGATCCTGTTTATGGTGCGCTCTCCTAATTACCCTGAAACATGAACAGAATATTCATCTTTTCTCGAAGTAACTCTCCGATTTCTAAATATATCTCCCCTGTTTCCGAAGCTTGTTATGCACTACTGTGATATTTCCTGTGTTCCTGGAGCTCGCTTGCCCTGCTTCTGCATTTCACCTTGTCCTGTTTCTGGAGTGAATTACATTGTTTCTGGAGCTGCAAATTTTCCAGTTTCCGCACCTCGTACTTGTTATCTTTCAAAACGTAATTCCACGGTTTCTGGACCTAATTCCCTTGTTTCAGCGCAAATCCCCGCGTTCCTGAGCTCCTACTTCCCCTCTTTCTGCGACTTCTAATTTCATAGTAACTTGAGTGAATTCCCCTCTTTCCGTCGCTAATTCAACTGTTTCTGGAGCTAATAACATTGTTTCCGGAGAAGATTTCATGGTTTCTGGAAGTCATAGTTCCCCTCTTTCTGGAGATTCTGATTTGTTTTGGGAGCTCCTAATTGTCCATTTTCTCGAGCTACAAATTGTGCTGTTTGTGAAGCAACTAATTGTCCCATTTAAGTGTCTATTAGTTATATATATATATATATTTTTTTTTTTATATCACCGACATGTCCTATTTATGCTGCGCTCTCCTAAATCCCCTGCTGCAGGGACAGCTAAGGCAGCTCTTCCTAGAGCTAACTCTGCTCTTCCCAAACGTTTCTGGAGCTAATTTCTCAGTTTCTTGCGCTAATACCCCTGTTCCTAGAGGAACTAATTTCCCAGTCTGTGGAGCTCCTAATTCCTCTGTTTCGAGAACAACTTCCCTTGTTCTTGGAGCTAATCACCTTGTTTCTGTAGCTGAGCCACCCACTATTTCTGGAGCACCTGATATTCCCACTTTCTGGAGCTAATCATATTTCAGGACATAATTCCCTTCTTTCTGGAGCTCCTACTTTTGATGTTACTGGAGCAATTAATTCCCCAGTTTATGGAGTTTAGTCCAATATTTCTGGAGATAACTCCCCGCTTATTGAACTAAAGCCTGTAATTAAGGCTATCACATTGCCCCTTTTTCTGCTGTTATTTCGCTGGATCCAGGGTTCGTTGCAATGTTCTTGGAGCTGCTCAATCCCATCTTATGTGAGCTCCTAATGCAGCTGTTACTGGAGTTCTTACTACCACAGGTTATGCAGGTCCAATTCCCCTGTTGCTGGAGCAATTTCAGATATTTGTGGAGATCACAAATATTTGTTTCGAGAGATTCAAATTTCGCCGTTTATGAAACATCTAATTGAGCTTCCATTTACCGGATATAATTCCTTTGCCTCTCGGGCTACTTCCGCTGTACTGTACAATTTCGCCTGTTTCTCGAAATCGTAATTCCACTGTTTCTGCAGCGCCCAATTGGGCAGTTTCTGTGACTGCTAATTTTCATTTCTCTAGACCTAATTCCCCGGTTTCTGAAATTAATTACAGTAATCCTGGATCTCCTAAGTCTCGTCCCTGCTGCTCCTAATTCCACTCTTACTGGAGCTAATTTCCCTGTTTCTGAAGCTTATCTTTTTTCTGCAATTCATAATATCCCAGATTGTGGATCACCTAATGCAGTTGTTTGTGGAGAAAACTCCCCTTGTACCTTTGCTACTTCAACGGTCCCTGGAGATAAGCATTTTTCTGTAGAAATTTCCTGTGGAGCTCCTAATTTCCCTTTTTTCTGGAGCTCCAGGTTGAGCGGTTTATGAAGCCCATAATTGTCCTTTTTACGTGCCGATTACTTTGCCGAATTGTCCTGTTAATTGTGCTCTCTCTTAATTGCACTGCAACAAGGCATACTTCCACAGATTCAATACCTAACTCCAGTGTTTCTGGCGCTAATTCCCTTTTTTATGAGATAATCGCCGTCTTCCTGGAGCTCATACTTCCCCTCTTTCTGCGGCTCCATATTCCCCTGCTTCTGGAGTTAATTCCCCTGCCCCTGGAGCTAATGTAACTTTTTTCTGGATATCCTAATTTCCCAGTTTGTGGAGCTTCTAATCCGTTTCCTGAGGTACCTCCGCAGTTTCGGTAGCTAATTCAACAGTTTCTCAAGCTAATGCCGATGTTGCTCGAGCTAATTCCCCAATATCTGGAGGTCCTAGTTCTCCTGTATCTGCAGTTCCTAATTCCTCTGATGCTGAGGCTCTCAATTACCCTCTTTATGTTACATATAATTGCCCTTTTCATGTGGCCACTCATTTCCTGATATATATATCTCGAACCAAACTATATTGTTTTTGGTGAATGCCCGAATTCTCCGACGACATGATGAGCTAATTGACTTGTTTATGGAGTTGGCTCCACATTTCCTAGATTCTGGAGGTTGCTTCAGAGCCCCACGTTAATCCTGCCCTCCCCTAATTACCCTCTATCTGGATCAACTAAATCTCCTGTTTCCTTTGCTCCAAATAAATTTGTTCATGGAAACATACTTCCCTCGTTTCTGGATCATATAATTCCCCTGTTTTTTGGAGCTAATTCCCCTGATTCTGGAGATGATAGCACTGCTTCTGGAGTTGTGTCCCCTGTTTCTGCAGCTAATCTCCTTGCTTATAAGCTAATTCCCATCTTCCTGGTGCTCATTCCCATGTTTCCAGACATGATTTAGCTTTTTTCTGAAGCTCCGAATTCCTCAGTTTCTGGAGAGAAAACCCCTGTTTCTGTAGATATTTGAACGGCTTCTGGAGCTAATAATTCTGCCTCTTGAGCTGAATCCCGATATTATGGAGGCTAGTTCCCCTATCACTGGAGATATATCAGTTGTTTCTGAAGATCGCAATACACCCGTTTCTGGAGTTCAATATTGCGCTCTTTATGGAGTGGTAATTGTCGTTTTTACATGGTTCATGTCCCATCCACCAGCGCAAGTTCGTGCCCAATTCCAGCCCAATGTTCTGCACCATGACAACCCAAGTTCCTGTCCATTCCCCAGACCATTTCCCAATTCATGGAGCATGCTCCTAAGTTCTATGTGATGGAGTCCTCTCCTAATTACCTTGATCTCCTAAAGCGCCTATATCTTTTGCTCCAACTTATTTTGTTTATGGAACCCTACTTCCCTTGTTTCTGGACTTTATATTTCCCCTGTTTCAGAATATAATTCCAAATATTATGGATTTAATTCCCCTGTTTCTGAAGATAATGGCCTTATTTCTGAGTTAATTTCCTTGTTCCTGGAGTTCCGCGATCTGCAGCTCCCAATCCCCCTGTTGATCGATCTAATACCCCTGATTGTGGAGGTAATTCATATTTTCCTGGAGCTCCTAATATCCCAGTTTGAGGAGATCCTAAATCATCTGTTTCTGGATGTAACTCCTCTGTTTCTGTAGCTATTTCAACTGCTTAAGTAGGTAATGCCTCAGTTACTGGTGCTGATTCCCCAGTTACTGGAAGTCCTAGTGCACACGTTTCTGGAAATGTTTCAATTGTTTGCGAAGTTACTAATATCCCCGTCACTGGAGCTCCAAATTACGCAATTTATGGACTACACTATTGTCCTTTTCTTGTGGCTATGTGTTCCCCTATAGCTCCGAATGGTCCTGTTAATGGTGCGCTCTCCTATTTCCCCTTATATAGGAACAGCTAATTCGCCTTTTTCCGGAGCTGTCTCCAAATTTCCCACTTTCTTGTTCCCTCTCCCATGTTCCATTTTGAAGCTGCAATCTCCTTATTTCCCTGTATCCGGATCTCGTAAATCTCCGTTATCTTTTGCTTCAAATTGCATTCTTTATGGCACCATACTTGCCTTGTTTCTGGATCTCGTAATCTAAGTTTCTGAAACTAAACAACCTGTTTCTATAGCTGCGATGTATTCTGTTTCTGGAACTCTTGATCTGCCCCATGGTGGATCTAATTCCAATATTTCTGGAGGCAATTCCCCTGTTTCTAGAGCTCCTAATACCTGTGTTTCTGGAACTCCTATTTCCCCGATTTTTTGAGTTAATTCCAATGTTTCTGTAACTAATTATCTGTTCTGGGGATTCACCTTCTATTCCTGGAGCTGGTATCTTCAATGATTCTTAAGTTCCTAATACCCCAGTTACGAGAGTTCCATTTATCCCTGTTTCTGGAGCTATTTCACTTTTTTGTGGAACTCCTCATTGAGCAATTTCAGGAACTCCAAATTGCACTGTTTATGGACTACTTAATTATCCTTTTTATGTGGCTACTATTTCCCCGATATATATCGTAACGAACTGTCTTGTTTATGGTGCACTCTCCTAATTCCCCTGCGAAAGGAAAACCCAAGTCGACTTACTCTAAAGCTGTCCAGTTCCTGGAGCTGTCTGCTATGTTCCATGTCAATGGGGCGCTCTCCTATCTGGATCTAGTAAATCTCCAGTTTATTTTGCTGCAAATTACATTGTTAATGGAACCAAACTTCTTTTGCTTCTGGATCTCATGATTCCCCTGTTTCTATAGTCGAAATGTCCTCTGATTCTGGAGCACCCGATTCTCTCTCTTTCCGGAGGTAATTACCATATTTCAGGCATAATTTCCCTCTTGCTGTATCTCCTAATTCTGGGGTTTCTGAAGCACATAATTGCTTGGTTTTTGCAGTAAATACCAGTATTTATCGAGCTAATTTTCCTGTTTCTGGAATTCATTCATATATTTAAGGAGTTAATATTCCGTCTATTCTGGAGCTAATTACCTTGTTCTGTGGCTTATTTTTCTGTTCGTGGAACTGCAAAAGCTCATCTTTAGGAAGTTCCTAATGCCCCTGTTGCTGGAGCTTCTAATACCACAGGTTATGTAGATATCTTTCTTGTTGTGGAGATCCTAATTCCTCTGTTTCTGAAGCTGAAATGCACTGTTTACGAAGCGTCTAATTCTGTTAACATGCGGCTAACATTCCCCCGATATATATAGCAGCGAAGGGTTCTGCTTATGGCGCACTGTGCTAATTCCCCTGCTACAGGAACAGCTAATTTTCCTGTTTATTACACTAATCTCCCTTCTGTCTAAACCCAATTCCCATGTTTCAGTATATAATTCCGCTGCACTGAGCGAAGTCCTGTATTCCTGAGCTCCTTATTCCCCAGTTTCAGCAGCGTACAATTCTTCTGTTCCTGGAGCTAATTCCACTGTTTCTGGAGCTGCTAATTCACCACTTCATGTCACTCCAAATTATCCACTTTCTAGACCCAATTCCTCTGTTTATGGAGCTAAGTCCTTTGTTTTGCGCTAATTCCTGGGTTCCTGAAGCTCCTACTTCATCTTTTTTCTGGAGTTCCGTATATTCGTTTGTGAAGCTCCTAAATCCTGTTTCTAGATGTAACTCTCCTGGTTCTGTAGCTAATTGAACTGTCTGGAGCTAAAACCTTTGTTTCTGCGAAAAAATCCCCTAGTTTCTGTAACTGTCTCCAAATGTCCCAGTTTGTCGACCTCTCCTAATTTCCATGTTCATGCTGCCCTCTCCTAATTCCCCTGTTTCATATCAGTAACACCTAAATATCCTCTTTCTTTTGCTCCAACTTACTTTGGTTATTGAACCATAGTTTCCTTGTTTCTGTATCTCTTAATTCCCAAATTCCTGGAGCTAATTCTCCTGATTATGAAGATAATTCGCGTGTTCCTGCAGCAATTCAGGGTTTCCGGAGCTAATTCATCTTTTTGTTGGGAGTTACGAATATCCCAGTTTGTGGAGCCTCGAATTCTTCTGTTTCTTCAGGTAACTCCCCTGATTCTGTAGCTATTTTATCTATGAGGTAATGTAACAAATGAATGCACCACTCGAAGACTGTTGAATGACAAAGAATCGATTATTCACTTGCAAGGGAAAGAATCGATTATTCACTTGCAAGGGAAAATCGGGTAGTTGATAATTAGCCCTTCACTGATCTCTCCTCCCCGATCTCTTCGATAAACTCGTGGTCTGGGACAGTTATACATAGCAGCAAATAGGTGTGAATCGTACATTACAGGCATTGTCCTTTTACATGGTTTTTTCAGTCAGCCACAGATATATGATCTATTTCGCTCATATGATACACCTTGGACTGTTTGGGGACTTTGCGTCTTGAGCATGATGCTTACATCCTTAATTCTAAGCAGCTGCGAGCGAGGCTTCCTGTAATGCAACACTTGTCTGAACCATATGAGTCTAAATATGGAATTGATGATGTATTTTGCTCTCGCCAACTTTATAACTCTAGAAATGAATCAGATACAATGGATGCCCATGTACTACTTCAATTCCCCCTTTTGGTCCTTGACTACCCACCTCAACGTAACAAGCCCTTCTAATTTCAACAGTTGTGGAAATGAGCCGAGTGCACATGTAGCTATATTACTCCCTCTGTCTCAGACAGTTACTCTGCTTCATTACTATAGCTTTAAACTTGCTTTTATTCCTACAGTTAGACCAAGCTGCACCTGTCTTTACATGCCAGGCTAAGGACAGTAACAATTGTAGAGCTACCAGTTTAAATGTGGATTCGTTTCCCTCAATCTGGTTCAGCAAAATTACTGAAACGAATACCGTTTGTGCTTTAAACAAAGCAAGCTTTTATTTAAAAAGCATATCCCGATCGGGGACCTTATCAGACAGAAGGAATGCAACTCTGATAGAACGCACTCACTTCCTACGGACAAAGTGAAGTTACATTGTAAAGGGACGACGGTTATACATTTTCGGCAAAAGATAACAAGATTGGGCTAGAGTGACATCCTTGTTCAGCCTATCCCTTTTGATCCCTCTTTTCCTTTGTCCACTCATAAGCCGACCTAACTATGGTCTGATTTTAAACAAAGACCTTCTGTTAATGTTTCAGGTTAATAACATGATTTAATAAGACGTTGAGGTTTTACTGCAAGCTGTGGGTTTTGTTTCAATATGTGTTAGTGTTGTAACATTTTGCAGTCTCGAATCTGAGATGTCATGGTTATTCCACCATGAAATCTTTGTTAGCTTATACTGTCCATATATAATTCCCACGTTCTCAACTTCTCGACTTTATACATATTTACACTTTCACATTCCCCCCTTTTATCATTTCATGATAATACTTAGGATCATTCTAGGAGTATCGCATTCATCCATTCACACTCTATTTCCTGAATCATATTGTTGTTAGTGTCGAGTAGTTCTTTAGTTCGTTGGATCATAACTCGGGAGCCCTTGACCACAAGAGGGTTTGCTAACCTTGCCATCATAACTTTACAACAAAGGTTAAGGAAACCAACAATCAAACAACAGGTAATTATTACTACGATGAGAATAATTGCCCCATGCATTAGATCGGATCTCCAAGAACCATCTGATAGCCCATCAACCCAGCTAGATCCTTCTGCTGGTGTGGATTACTTCTTCTCCTCACTTCTTATGTGATCAGCGAGATTGTTTATGTTTTCTGAACTATCAGGAATGTAAGTGCAACATTCAGATCCTATCAGGGCACATGTTCCCCCTTTCTCAGCTAACAGGTAATCGAGGGCCATTCGGTTTTGTTATGCTACGGTCCTTATTGCTACTATTTCAGCTGTGATGCCCTCCAGAGCTTCATCAGTACTGATAGCTATCTGTTCCAATATCGTCTCGAGGTTCTGTACTTCATCCATTAGACGTCCTATCCTGATTGGGAACATCATGACCCCAAAGATCGTGTCGGCGGGGGTGATTGCTCACTTGTATCGGCTGGAGGCATGTGCTTCCGCCAGGGTACGTACTTGCCGCACAAATGGCACCACATATCCCAGATAACAGGACCCTTCCATCGCCGAAGCAACCAAGTATATGCCTTTTGAGCGCACACGAAATACGTGCCATTAAAAGCTGCTTTCTGATATATTTCTTCCGGGTCCCAGGACTGGGCCCACAAACCTCCACCTGTTTTATTTGGAAAGTGAGAGAGGATGGTGACTCGTGCAACTGTGGTGATGTTGAGACTGTTTGGGCATTTGCTGTACCCTATGGAATGTCCCTTGTTACTGATGTCATTTCGGGTTAATCATATGTCCCCGGTTGGCCTCCCAATCCCCGAGATATTGGTCAGGACTAAGAATGTGGTTTCCTTTCCACGGTCGTAGGTTGGTTGTTACCATCACTGGAACGTCTGACTAATAGGGTGTCCAGCATTCTCCCACTTGGTGACCTCCCCGTGGTCGTTCATGTGGTAACGGTATGATACTCCTCCTGATCTCCGTGATCCCTCTTTTGACCCGCCTTTCCTCTCTCGTATTTGTATTGACCCCCCCTCCTCTCGTGATAGTTTGGCTCTGAATCCAGCTGACAGTTTCAGTTCCTTTTAGTGGAACGGGGCGCAA
Source organism: Pristiophorus japonicus (assembly GCF_044704955.1). Classification (NCBI taxonomy): domain Eukaryota; kingdom Metazoa; phylum Chordata; class Chondrichthyes; family Pristiophoridae; genus Pristiophorus; species Pristiophorus japonicus. The sequence continues at coordinate 12,071,701 of NW_027252668.1, read as the reverse complement.
AGGAATTCCCCCTTTGGAATGTATAAGGATATGTGAACACACCCAACATCTAGAAAAGTTCCATTTTGAGCATAAACATAAGACATGTACAAAAACGTGTTTACATGGAGCTCTCGTCTCTGTCTCCAATCCCATGCGCCGAAACTGTCATATATCAACACTATTATACAGACTGTGGCATATAAACACAGTCTTTCATCTTATGGCTTAGGATTCAGATGAATAGTCCAATCATGTTGCTGATTAAAATATTTCAGTTTTCCCGTCTCTCTTCTCAGGTTATCGTCGGTGTAGCTGGCTGTCTATCACTATGGTTAAAAGTTCAAACTGGTCCACCTTCCAATTAGGATGCCAACAGCCTTGTTCAGCTATGGAGAAGAGGAAATCTGGAACCGAAACAGGAAGTAGAATAACCAGTAAAATAGGTTCGTTAGAGGGTGGTGAGCTTGCAGTGGTGCAGGTGAACCCAGGCACGTTTCCCCTCAACCTTGGCTGCAGTGGGGGTAGTGAGTAATAGCTGAAAAGGCCCCTCCCATCGTGGCTCTAATCCCTTCCGAATCCATACTTCACTGGTTCCACGAGGGACAATTCGTGTAAAACTGAGAGGTTGAGGTGAGCATCTTGGACCTGGTTATGGGCTATTCGCAGATCCTCAGTCAAAGAAAGAACATAGGTGGTCATCAGTCGAGCTGGGATACCATATCTAGGAAAAGTTTCCCTCATTAACACCTTAACAACAGTTTGAGCCTTATTGTCCAGGGCAGGGAATTGGCTTCAATCCATCTGCTAAACACAGCTACAATTACTAACACATATTTGGATCACTGAATTTATTGCAACTCAATGTAGTCCAACAGAAATGTCTCAAAGGGACCTTCAGGTAGGGGCGTTTTACCACAATCACAGGGACTCCCTTCCCTGGATTATGTTGCTGGCAAAGCAGTCAACGACTACTGATGTTCTGGGCGAGCGCCTGGAGTCTAGGGTGCCACCAAGTAGCCAAAAGTGTATCACTCGTGGTCCTTGCTCCACAATGAGTAGCAAAATGCATACGTTCAATAACCCATAGAGCCAACTCGTCAGACATGCAAATCTGATCCGCGGGAGTGGTCCAGAGTTTAGAAATATTGTCATAAGTACATCCATAATTTTTCCACAACAGTTTATCTTTTTCAGGAGCGTACTCCTGTGCTTTAATAACATCTTGGATGGTTGGCATTGGTTTTTACGAGGTTAACTTATTCTTTGCAGGATTTTTAGTCTGACTCATCATCAACCGGGGATTTTCCGGTGGTGTGGGCGGTACATTTAACAACGGCAATGTGCTTGGGGAACATGAGGGCTTGCAACAAATCAGATACTAGTTGTTTATGGGATATCTCATTCCCCTGTGAGGTTAGGAATACCCTATTTTTCCATAATTGTCCGAAATCATGGGCCACCCCAAAGGCACACCTAGAGTCGGTATAGATATTGACTTTGAGATCTTTGGCCAAGATACATGCTCGGGTGAGGGCGCATAGTTCAGCTTGTTGGGCAGAATAGGCGGTTTCAAATGCGGCAGATTCCAAGACCTGATTCTTCTCATTTACTATTGCGTATCCTGAGATTCGTGTACCTTCTGGATTAATAGAAGAACTTCCGTCAACATACATAATATAGTCTGGATCTTCCATTGGTACATCAGCTAAATCTTCCCTGACTAATGTGGCCTCTTGAATTAAAGATAAACAATCATGATTGTGTTCTTCCTCATCTTGGGGCGGCTCAGTCAGAAAACAGGCCGGATTAATTGCAGTACAGTGCCGAAAGGTCAGCTTAAGTTTGTTTAGTAAGTAGATCTCATATCTGCTTTGCTTGGCCATGGTAAGATGTTGTGTCTGCAGTTGGCCCAGGTGGGCCGCTACGGAGTGAGAGGTGTTAAGACAACGGTAGCACAGTCTTTCAGAATTGTCCAATACAGTTGATAGGGCCGGTCATAGAGGGGCCTGCCCAAAGCCGGAGCTTGCAGCAGGGCTGTCTTTAGTTCCTTAAAAGCTTGGACGTCTGCGGTTTCTATTTCAAAGCTGCCTTACTTATTTGTATACGGGGTGAGGTGCTTAATCATCAGGGCAACATTAGGGATCCAGGGTCTGCAGTAATTGATCATCCCCAACCACTGTCGCATTTGTTTAGCCGTGCTAGGGACTGGAAACTGGCAAATTGGTTCGAATCGGATAGCCTCCAAATCTCGGTGGATACTCGGTATTGCCTGTGATTTCAGTGAGTACTGTCGGATAAGGGCCAGTCCACATTGCCCTGCACTGGGATCTCAATCAGATCAATGGGAGTATAACCCACTTGGGAGGGGTCCTCTGCTCACACATGAGGATCCACATAGTCAGGTATGTCAGAGCCAGTATGATGCTGCAGAGTCGTTAAGACCTTCTCGGGGTCCCCGTGGAATTGAACTGTTCGGCCATGTTTTACAATTTGCACATCCAGGCTGGTAGGGTCAGCCTCGTCGATAGCCTGGCGCACCATAACTCCCAAATCTTTAGCGTGGTGGGGAGGTAATACTTCACGAGTAATATGTGGTGCCACCGTTGGGGGCTGTCCATTTCCAATAAACCTGCCTTCCCTTCCGGTCCTGTCACTCTAGCCCTTAATAGAATTTCCTTCACTTCCCCTTCGCGATCCTGATAAAAGTTCTGCAGGTCCTGATTGTTTCCACTGGGATCGTATGCTAGGGTCACGAGATAGGGTGCCTGTGGCAGGTCCAGAGACCACCACTGAGGGATTCTCGTGGTATAATACTGCCGCTTCAGGGTTCCCTGTTTTCCAATAATCCCATCATCTCCACACTTTAAATGTAACTGGAATTTGCAGAGGAGGTCTCTAGCCATCACGTTACAGTCCAGATTGGTTGTGATAACAAATCAATGTTCCACCGATTCTTCCTGGTAACCCATTTTAACCGGTTCTGACACCAGGAATGTCGAGACTTGTCCCAGGAATCCTGACTGTCCCTGTGTTTCAGTGAAGGCGGGGAGTTTAACCTTTGATTGTACAGAAGACATGAAGGCTCAAGTACCTATCAAGAAGGGTTGCAAAACATTCCGAATTTTTAACAATATCATCGGTTCGTCATCCGAGAGGGTCCCTGCACAATCAAGCTGCGTAGTCAGACGAATCGGGGGACGGTTGGCAAAAGGGATTGTTCTGGGAGAAGTTAGTGGAAGATCCCCGTCCTCTCCCCGCTTGCCCCCCTCCTCTTCCTCCTCTTCCTCCTCTTCCATTTTCGTGCTGACGGGAGGGACAATTTCTATTCCAATGTCCTTCTTGCCCACAAATAAAGCATCCATCTCGTCTTTCCCAGCCCCGAACTCTTCCCATACCAGGCCGGGGACAATAGGCCGGTTCGTAATTAGCAGGGCCCGGGCCATTTGGGTGTTTGATATAACCGAATCCCTGTTTATCCACCCAACCCTGCACGCAATACTGCGGTTCCATCTGGTATCCGCTTGGGTCGGGTTTTTGTCCTTCCACTCGAGGCGGCTCTTCCTTTCTATTCACGTATTCAGTCTTGACCCAGGTTGTAAGCGCACATCCTCCCTCTCCTTTCTTTTCCTGCCAATAATATTTAACCGCCCTTTCGATCTGGGCTTTACTGTTATCTGCCCAATTATTTGTCCGGATAGCGTGAGCAACCGAATAGGGCAGGGACTGAAGTAGGATAGCGCAGAATTGAGGAGAATCGTCTCCTGCCCTGAAGGCATTATCACCTGATTGACTTCCGTATATTTCAATAAATCTTTCCATTAATTCATCGGCAGTTTCTTCTCGTTTGGGTTTAGTTTCTAATAATCCGGCCATACTGATGGGCTTCAGAAGGGTCGTGGTGAGAGCATGAAAGATAGCGTTTCGGCGATCCTGGACATCCTTAGGGTGAGCAACCACCAATGCATCCTGAGTAGCACGTCCGAGGTGAGTTAGAAATCGGGCATTCTCAGTTGGGCTCAGGGTTTGCTTTACCAGGGCCCACAGGTCCCTTGATTCTGCATTATATCCATGCATGTCGAGGTCACTCCGTGAAATCGGAGGTCAGGATTAAGTTGGGTTTGTGGATCCCTTTCAGCTTATTTATCTTTGGCTTTTAACTCTTCAATTTGTTTTGTTTGAGTATCTATTTCTTTATTGTATCAGTCAAGTATTATTACTTAAGCTAGTTCTGTTTTTATTTTTATTCTGACTATCGCACCATTCCTCTGTTAGGTGAGTCTTTTTGCTATTAAGAAATCCAAATTCATAATATTCAATATGAAACGGCTGTCAATGGAAAGTGTTAACTCCTTTACAGGTTTGTAAGAAGCCCCGATGTTATCACATGACTTCACGGAACCATCTGTTAAAAAATATCTTTTCATCAAGAAAGGCAGCATTTGATTAACTCCAATATTTTTTAACTTCTTATTCAAGTACTTGCCAAAGATATTTTTTTAATTGATTTAAAACGAGACCACACATTTGTTTATTGAAATTCAATTTCGTGATCTGCCTCGGTCAATGCAAAGCCAGCCATTTTAACTAGTAGTCTATCGATACATTTCTCAGAGGTCCCAGTGGAACTCTGAGTATGTTTCTCGTGTGAGCACTCTTTCTTTAAGACGTCTACGGTTTTTAATATATCCTCCTTCTGTCAATGAAAGCCCTAATTTAATGCAGTTTTTCTGCCAACTCGACAGGAGTGATTTTTTTAAGAGTGCAGTGGAAATTTTCTCATAATTTAAAATCTCAGAACATTTTTTTTTCTTTAAGCACCTATTTAGTACTTTACTTCTTTTTTTTTCTTTTCCATAACTAGAAGGAAGTCTGGCACGTAGGCTGTGGACTGCTTTTCGTTATCCCCATTGTTCCAACCTCAAAGTCGTGTTATTTAATATAATATTTTTTTGAATCCTTTTGAATCCATATCAGTTGTTTTGCTGTTCCTTCTCTGAATGCTTTCTTTCGACAAGTGAGTGAGCATGTCAAATCCTTTTTTAACCACCGGGACCATGTATTTTTTTCTTTTTTTTTTTACTCAACAAACCTATACTTTGTGCATTTCCTGGTTCCATAACTTATCAACCGAATATACGTAATTCAATAAGGTTCACATTCTTAAACTTCCCACATACAGGACAGCAGCACGACAAAACTTTTCTTCTGTTAGGAGAAGTAGGTGGAGCTAAAACAAACCACAACACCCCGGCTTTTTTTTACAGTAAAAATCACACAAGCATTTCTCATTTAAAACAGACGTTGACAAGAGTCTCTCTTCTTTCCTATTAATTTTTGGATCCATGATTGATCATCTATCCTTATCTAGCTCTAAATATCCCTTCTCTCCGTGTCGCCGCACGGATCTACTTGGGCCGCGAACCCACACAGACACTGTGCCTCGAACCCAGGCAGGCTCTGGGCCTCGAACGCAAGCAGACTTACCTATTCTAACCGATCTTTCCAAGTCGCCGCTTGGTTTGCGTCACCGCGCAATTTACCTATCTCTATCCCTATTTTAAGTTTGAAAGGTATTCACCAGATTGTCCTGGATCTCGTTCACACACTACCTGAGAACCAGCGAGTGGCTAAACTTTCTGCAAACTTTTGAAACCGGGGGAAACTGGAGCAGTATTGAAATCATACTCACTCCAGTGGCCACTTTCCCCTCGTCTCGTCCAAGGCTAGTCTGGCTCTTAATTGGCAAGTTATCGGCAGTCGTCCGTTGAGATCCCACTTCTGACACCAAATGTAAATGTGGATTCTTTTCCCTCAATCTGGTTCAGCAAAATTACTGAAACGAATACCGTTTGTGCTTTAAACAAAGCAAGCTTTTATTTAAAAAGCAAATCCCGATGGGGACCTTATCAGACAGTAGGCATGCAACTCTGATAGAACGCACCCACTTCCTCCGGACAAAGTGACGTTACATTGTAAAGGGACGACGGTTATACACTTTTGGCAAAAGATTACAAGATAGGGCTCGAGTGACATCCTAGTTCAGCCTATCCCTTTTGATCTCTCTTTCCCTTTGTCCACTCATAAGCCGACCTAAGTATGGTCTGATTTTTAACAAAGACCTTCTGTTAATGTTTCAGGTTAATAACATGATTCAATAAGACCTTGAGGTTTATCTGCAAGCTGTGGGTCTTGTTTCAATATGTGTTAGCGTTGTAATATTTTGCAGTCTCAAGTCTGAGATGTCATGGCTATTCAACCATGAATTCTTTGTTAGCTGATGCTGTCCACATATAATTCCCACGTTCTCAACTTTTTACATTTTTAAACATTCACACCAGCACATGAGGGATGATTCTTTAGGATGTGGTAAATTTGTATATTTTCCTTCAGGGAATCCTTTATCTCATTTATGCCCTGTGGGAGACAGGGTATGGGTGCTGAGAGATGTTCCTCATACAGCCCCAGATCTGCCCTTAATTCGTCCGTTAGATTCAGAGCAATAGATCACCATGCATGAATGTAGGTTCATGAGTATCCTATGCTTACACGTAGGATGGAGGTGAAGCAGACGCTGGGTTTCGTATTGATCGATAAAAAGCTATTAACTCCAGAAGCCGTTGAATTAGCTACAGATGCAGGATAGTTACCCCCAGAAACAGATGCATTAGGAGATCCACAACCTGGGATATTAGGAACTCCAAAAAAAACCTGAGCTCCAGAAATAGGGGAGTTAGCTGCAGGAACAGTGATATAAGAAATTGCAGAGAGAGGAAGCAGGAGTTCCAGGAATACTATAAATAGTTCAGAAACAAGGTTATTAGTACCAGAAACATGGGAATTAGGTCTAGTAACATGACAATTAGGAGTAACTGAAACTGCGGAAATGGACACTGCTGAAGCTTGCGAATTAGGAGCTCCAGAAAACGGGAATTTGTTCAGTGCAGCGGAAGTAGCTCCAGAAACAAAGGAATTACATTTAGAAAGAGAAGAATTTGCTCAAGAAACAAGGAACTACTATTCCCGTAGCAGGTGAATTAGAAGAGAGCACCATACGCAGGACATTTCGGATATATATATATATATATATATATATATATATAGACACTTTAATATTAAGTGGTGAACTAGGACTTCCAGAAACGATATAATTTTTTCCAGCAACAAAGGTATTAGCGAGGTTACTGCAGAAATAGGTGACTTAGCGGTTCTTGCAGCAGGGGATTTAGGAATGCGCACCATAAACAGCACATCTCCGATAGTTTTATATATAACTAGTAAACACAAAAATAAAACTATTAGCTGCTTCATCAACAGTGCAATTTGGAGCTCCAGAAACAGACGAACAGGGGCTCCACAAACAGCACAGAATGTCCAGAAAGTGGGGAACGTGGACTTCAAGAAATTATGGAATGTTCTCCGTAAATAAAGGCATTAGCTCCAGAAACAGTTGAATTGCCGAGAGAAACTAGAGAAATTGGACATTCCATGCAGGTATAGTGAAATAAGGAGTCACAGAAAGAGGAATATTAGGAGCTCCAATAAAATGGGAATTAGAAACATAGAAACAAAGAAAATATGTGCAGGAGGAAGCCATTCGGCCCTTCGAGCCTGCACAACTATTCAAGAAGATCATGGTTGAACATTCACCTCAGTACCCCTTTCCTGCTTTCTCTCCATAACCCCTTGGTCTCTTTAGCCGTAAAGGCCATATCCAAGTCCCTCTTGAATACATCTAACGAACCAGCTAGAACAATTCTCTGCGAAAGTGGGTTCCACAGGTTAACAACTCTCTGAGTGAAGAAGTTTCTCCTCATCTCAATCGCAAATGGCTTACCCCTTATCCTTAGACTGTGTCCACTGGTTCTGGACTTCCCCAACATTGGGAACATTCTTCCGGCATCCAACCTGTCTAGTCCCGTCAGAATATTATATTTTTCGATGAGATCCACTCTCATCCTTCTAAACTCCAGTGAATACAGGCCCAGACAATCTAGTCTCTCCTCATATGACAGTCCTGCCATCCCGGTAATCAGTCTGGTGAACCTTCGCTGCACTCCCTCAATAGCAGGAACGTCCTTCCTCAGATTAGGAGACGAAAACTGAACACAATATTTCAGGTGAGGCCTCACCAAGGCCCTGTTCAACTGCAGTAATTCCTCCCTGCTCCTCTACTCATATCCACTAGCTATGAATGCCAACATACCATTTGCCTTCTTCACCGCCAGCTGTACAAGCATGCCAAATTTCAATGATTGTTGTACCATGACACCCAGGTCTCGTTGCACCTCTCCTTTTCCTAATCTGCCGCCATTCAGAAAATATTCTGCCTTCGTGATTACTGGAACAGAGCATTAGATCTAAGGTATGCTAAAGTGATTGGAGAATAATGAATACTGAATCCTTTTTGAGGAGTCATCTATCTTTTTTGACTGTTTGCAATTTAGCGGTGAAAAGAATAGCTACCAATCATTACAGGAAGCATTTTAATGCTACAAAATATTGCAAGGTATCACCTAGAAAATTATCTCGCACAGTGGTGCAAAATGGGCAGCATCGGATTCGCCACTCGATTAGCATTGTTAGCACAGAAATAAGGGACTTAGCGACAGAATCGGGAATTTGGTCTAGAAACTGTGGAATTTGGTCTTGAAAGAGGAAAAGTAGGTGTTTTAAAAACTGCTAAATTAGCAGCTGCAGAAACAATGGAAAATGCTCCAGAAACAGGCAATGGGTGCTGCAGAAATAGGGGAAGCGAGCTCCAGGAACACAGGGTTAATCACAGTACAGAGCAATTAGCTCCAGAAACAGGGGAGTTAGTATCAGAAAGTGGAAAGTTACCTCCAGAAAAGCTGAATTTTCTGTTCATGTTGCAGGGTATTTAGGCGATTGCACCATCAACAGGACAATTCGGAGCCATATATATCGGCAAACTACAAGACACATATAATGGATAATTATGTGCTTCACAGCTTGGGGGTTAGGAGAGCTTGGGGTAGGAGAGCATGGGGGGCTAGGAGAGCGTGGTGGGGCTAGGAGGGCTTTGGCGAATAGCAGAGCTTGGGATGATAGGAGAGCTAGGGGTATAGGAGATCTTGCGGGGGTAGGAGAGCTTGTGGTGTTGGGAGTGATTTGGGGGTAGGAGAGCTTGGGGAGGGGGCTAGGAGAGCTTAGCGGCGTTGGAGATCTTGGGTGGGTTAGGAGAGCTGGTTGGTTAGGAGAGGTTGGAGGGGAAGCAGAGCTTGTGGCGGGGGGTAGGTGAGCCTGGTGTGGTAGGATAGCTTGGGGGTGTTGGAGAGCATGCGGGATAGGAGAGCTTGTGGGGGGGGGGTTTGGAGAGCTTGCGCCGGTTGGAGAGCTTGTGGAGATAGGGGATAATGGGAGGCAGGGGAACATGGCGGGTGGTAGGAGAGCGATGGAAGTAGAAGTGCGTGCAGACGAAGGAGAGCTTGGCGGTTACGGGAGCTTGTGGGGAGAAAGAGATCTTGGGGGAAGAGACACCTTGCGGGGAGAAGTGCTTGCGGCATGCAGAAAAGTTTGGGGGTAAGAAGAGTTTTGGGGTGGAAGGGCTTTTAGGGTAGGAGAGCTTGGAGTGGCAGGAGAGTTTCGGGGTAGATGAACTTGTGGGATAGGAACCATTTTACATTTGGGGTGCTTAATGGGTAGGGGAGCTTGGGGGTTGGACAGCATGGGGGTGAGGAGAGCTTGGGGGTTATAACAACTTGGGGGTAGGAGAGATTGTGAGATAGGAGAGCTTGGGGAGATAGGAGAGCTAGGGTGTTAGGAGAGCTTGGGGTCGGGGAGCTTGGGAGGCTTGGAGATCTTGGGGTGCAGGAGAGCTTTGGGGGGTTGGAGAGCTTTAGATTGTAGGACAGATTGGCTGGGTAGGAGGGCTTGCGGGGCAGCAGAGCTTGTGGGGAGAAGAGCCTGGGGAGTAGGAGAGCTTGCGATTTTAGGAGAGTTTAGGGGGGGTGGAAGAGCTTGGCGGGTATGAGAGGCTGGGGTTAGGAGAGCTTGGGACGGGGTAGCAGTGCTGGGAGGGTAGGAAAGCCTAGGGCGTAGGAGACCTTTGGGGCGTAGGAGTGCTTGGGACGTGTAGGAGAGTTTGCGGGGTAGGAGCGCAAAGGTGGGTAGGAGAGCTTAGTGGGTGCAGTAGAGCTGGGGGTGCAGGAGAGCTTGGGGGAGTAGGAGAGCTTGGAGGTGTAGCAGAACTTGGTGACGTAGGACAGTTTGGTGGAGTAGGAGATCTGGTGGGATAGGAGAGCTTGTGGAGACGGAGAGCATGGGGGTAGGAGAGCTTGGTGGGTAGGAGAGCTTGGGGATGATAGGAGAGCTTGGTGTGGATAGGAGAGCTGAGGGTGTAGGATAGCTTGGAGCTGGGTCGAAGAACTTGAGTGTTTCGGAGAGCTCGGGAGGTTAGAGATCTTTGGGGGGGTAGGAGAGTTTGGGTAGGGGAGCAGGAGAGTTTTGGCGGGAGTAGGAGTGCTTGGTGTGGTACGGGAGCTTAGGGGGTAGGAGAGATTGGGGGAGGTATGAGATCTCGCGTGGGTGGAGAGCTTGCAGGGGAAGGAGAGCTTGAGTGTTTGGGAGAGCTTGGGGTGTTGGAGAGCTTGGATGGGTAAGAGAGCTTGGATGGGTAGGAGAGAATAAATGGTATGAGAGCTTGGGAGGGCAGGAGAATTGGGGTTAGGAGAGATAGGACGGTAGGAGAGCTGCGGATTGGGAGAGATGGAGGTGTAGGACAGCTTGCGGGTGGAGGAGAGCTTTTGGGGAAGGAGAGCGAGGGGAGTAGGAGAATTTGGTCGGGTTGGAGAGCTTGGCAGTTTGGAGAGCTTGCGGGGGTAATACAACTTGAGGTGTAAGAGAGCTTGGGCTGTAAGAGAGCTTGGGGGTGTAGGAGAGCTTGGGGGGTGGGTACGCAAGGTTGGCATGGTAGGAGAGCATGGCGGGTAGTAGAGTTTGTGCGGGTAGGAGAGCTTGGGCGGTTGGAGGGCTTGTTTGTAGGAAATCTTGGTGGGGTCGGAGACCTTTGAGGGGTAGGAGAGCTTGGGGTGAGTAGAGCTTGTGGGAATAGGAGAGCTTGGGGGACTGGTGAGCTTGTGGGCGTAGGAGACATTGTGGGGTAGGAAGCATGTTCAGTAGGCTAGCTTGAAGTGATAGGAGACCTTGTGGAGGAAGGAGCGATTGGGGCGGTTAGGAGAGCCTGGGGATGTAGGTGAGCTTGGGGGTGAAGTAGAGCTTGGGGCTGTAGGAGAACTTCGGGCACGGAGAGCTTGGGGTGTAGCAGAGCTTTGGGGTAGGAGAGTTTGGCTTTTGAGAGATTGGTGGGGTTAGGTGAGTTTGGGGTGGAAAAGTAGCTCGGGGGAGTCGGAGCGCTTGAGGATTAGGAGAGCTTGCGGGGTAGGAGAGCTTCCGCTATAGGAGACCATGGTGGGGTAGGGGAGCTTGGGTGTCGGAGAGCTTGGTGGGTTAGGAGAACTTGGGCTGGGTAGGAGAGCTTTGGGGTGTTGTGAAGCCTGGAGAGTTCGGACAACTTGGGAGGGGAGTAGGTGAGCTTCGGGGTTGTAGGAGAACATGTGGGGGTAGGAATGCTTGGCAGCGTCGGGGAGCTTGTTGCGGGTCGGAGAGTTGTGGTGTTGGAGAGCTTTCGGAGGTAGGAGAGCTTGGGCGGTGTAGGAGAGCTTGGGCGGGTAGGAGAGCTTGCGATGGTAGGAGAGCTTGGTGTTAGGAGAGTTTGGGGGCAGGAGAGTTTGGGAGGTAGGAGAGTCTGGGGGTAGGAGAGCGTTGGGGGTAGGAGAACTTGAAGGGGTAGGAGAGGTAGGGGGTTTAAGAGAGCATGGGTGGTAAGGGAGCTTGGGTTGTTGGAGAGGTTGAGCGTTAGTAGAACTTGCGGGGTAGTAGAGCGTGTGGGTAGGAGAGCTTGGTGGGGTAGGAGAGCTTGCAAATACAAGAGATTGGGGGTTCGGAGAGCTTGGGAGTGTCGTGGAGCTTGGGCGGGTAGGAGAGAATGGTGGGTGTATGAGAGCTTGGCGGGTAGGAGAGCTTGGTGGGGCAGGAGTGCTTGGCGCGGAGGAGAGCTTTGGGCTGTTGGAGACCGTTGGGGTGTAGGAGAAATTGAGGAGGGGTGTTGGACAGCTTTGGGAGAGTAGGAGAGCTTGTGGTGGTAGGATAACTTGGGTGGGTAGCAGAGCTTTGGCGGGGTAGGAGAGCATGTGAGGTAGTAGAGTTGGGACGGTCGGAGAGCTGGCGGTGTAGGAGAGCTGGGGCGTGCGAGAGCTTGTGGATAGAAGAGCTTGGCAGGGTAGGGTTGGCTGGGGGATAGGGGAACTTCGGGTGTAGGACACTTTGGTATGTAGGAGAGCTTTGAGTCTAGGAAATCTTTGTCGGTGTCGGAGAGCTTGGTGAGTATGAGAGCTTGGGGCGGTAGGAGAGCTTGTGGGGGTAGGAGAACTTGGGAGCATAGTAGAGCTTGGGGCTTGGGGAGCTTGTGGGTGGGTAGAAGAGCTTGACGTGGTAGTTGAGCTTCGGGGGTTAGGAGACCTTGGCGGGGTAGTAGAGCTTGTGAGGGCAGAGAGTTTGGGGAGTTGGGGGAGCTTGGCGGGGTAATAGAGCTTGTCGGGTAGGAGAGCTTGGGAGTAGGTGAGCTTGGCGGGTAGAAGCGCTTGGTGGTTGGGAGAGCGTGGGAGGTAGGAGAGCTTGTAGGTTAGGAAGCATGGGGGTTAGGAGTGCTTGCGGGTTAGGAAAGCAGAAGGGGTGGCAAAGCTTGCGGGTAGGAGAGCTTGGTGGGGTAGGAATGCTTGGGGGATAGGATCATTTGGGGTATCGGAGACCGTGGGTGGTAGGAGATCATGGGGCTTAGGAGATCTTGGGAGCATAGGAGAGCTTGCGGAGTATGAGAACATGGGACGGGAGGAGAGCTTGGGCGTGTAGGAGAGCTTTGCGTGGAGGTTAGGAGTGCTTGGAGGTGTAGGAGACCTTCCAGGGGATAGGGGCGCTTGGGCGGTGTACGAGAGCTTGTGTCGGTAGGAAAGCTTGGGGTGCAGGATTGAATGCGTGGGTAGGAGTGCTTGGGGGCGACGGAGAGCTTGGGGGATTTCGGAGAGCGTGGGCGATAGGAGAGCGTGGTGGGGTAGGAGTGCTTGGGGGGCTCGGAGAGCTTGAGGGGGTAGGAGAGCTTGGGGGGTAGGAGATTTTGGGGGTATAGGAGAGCTTTGTGGGGTAGGAGAGCTTGGGGGGATAGGAGAGCTTCGGTGGGTTAGGAAAGCTTTGGTGGGTAGGAGATCTTGTAAGGGTTGTGGGAGAGCTTGGTGTGGTAGGAGAGCTTGGATGGGTGGAAGAGCTTGGCGGGGTAGGAAAGTTTATGGGGTTAGGAGACCTTGGCGGGTAGAAGAGCTTCGTGGGTTAGGGGAGCTTCCGGAGGTAGGAGAGCTTGCGTGGGTAGGACAGCTTGTGGTGTGTAGGAGAGCATGCGGGTGTCGGAGAGATAGGCAGGGCAGGGGACCTTTGGGCGTAGGAGAGATAGGCAGGTAGGAGAGCTTGCAGGGGTAGGAGAGCTTGTAGGTGGCTAGGAGAGCTTGGTGGGTAGGAGAGCTAGGGAGTGGGGGAGATTGGAGAGGTAGGAGAGATTTGCTGGGTGGGGGAGCTGGGGTGGTAGGAGAGATGGGGAGGTAGGAGAGCTGGGGTTGGGAGATTTTATTTGGTAGGAGAGCTTGGAGGGCTAGGAGTGATGTGGGGGTAGGAGTGCTTCGGGGGTAGGATAGCTTTGGGTTCGGGGTAGTATAGGTTTCGGGTTAGGATAGCTTGGAGGGCAGGAGACCTTGGGGGAAATGACAGCTTGTTGCGGTTGGAGAGCTTGGGTGGTTAGGAGAGATTGGGGGAGCTAGGAGAGCGTGGGTGTATGTGAGCTCGCGTTGTAGGAGAGTTTGGGAGTTAGGAGAGCAGAGAGGGTAGGCGATCTTGGGGGGTGTAGGAGAGCATGGAGGTTAGAAGTACTTGATGATTAGGGGAGATTGGCGGGTAGGAGAGCATTGTGGGTTGGAGAGTTGGTGGGTAGGAGAGCTTGTGCGGTTGGGAGACCTTGAGTGGATAGGAGAACTTGTGGGTTAGGAGAGCTGGGCTGGCACAAGATCTTGCGGGCGTAGGAGTTGTTGCAGGGGTGTAGGATAGCTTTGTGTGGCTGGAAAGCTTGGGGTGTAGGAGAACTTGCGCGGGGGTAGGAGTGCTTGTGGGGGTAGGAGAGCTTGGGTGGGTAGGAGATCTTGGGAGGGTTGTGCAAGAGTTTGGATGGGGTGGAAGTGCTTGGCGGGGTAGGAATGTTTATGGGGTTAGGAGAGCTTGGCGGGTAGGAGAGCTTAGTGGGGTAGGGGAGCTTGCGGAGGAAGGAGAGCTTGGGTGGGTAGGACAGCTTGGGGTGTGGAGCAGAGCATGGGGGTGTCGGAGAGATAGGCGGGGCAGGAGAGCTTTGGGCGTAGGAGAGATAGGCGGGTAGGAGAGCTTGCGGGGGTAGTAGAGCTTGGGGATGGCTAGGAGAGCTTGGAGGGTTGTAGAGCTGGGGAGTGGGAGAGCTTGGAGGGGTAGGAGACCTTTGTGGGGTAGGGGAGCTGGGGTGGTAGGAGGGATGGGGAGGTAGGAGAGCTGAGGGTCGGAGATTTAAGGTGGTAGGAGAGCTTGGAGGGCTAGGAGTGCTTTGGATGGAGGGTAGGAGAGCTAGGGGAGTAGGACAGCTTTGGGTTGGGGGTAGGAGAGCTTTCGGGTTAGGATAGCTTGCGGGGGCAGGAGAGCTTGGGGGACATGAGAGATTGGGGCGGTCGGACAACTTGGGTGGTTAGGAGAGATTGGGGGAGGTAGGAGAGCTTGGGTGTATGTGAGCTCGCGGTGCAGGAGAGGTTTGGAGTTAGGAGAGCGTAGGGGGTAGGCGATCTTGCGGGGTGTAGGAGAGCATGGAGGTTTGAAGTGCTTGATGATTAGGGGAGATTGGCGGGTAGGAGAGCTTTGGGGGTTGCAGAGCTTGGTGGGTAGGAGAGCTTGTGCGTTTGGGAGAGCTTGGGAGGGTAGGAGAACTTGTGGGTTAGGAGAGCTGGGCTGGCACAACAGCTTGCTGGGGTGGGAGAGCTTTGGGAGATGCGATAGCAAAACTGTTGGTGTGCAGGAGAGCTTGGGGTGGTTGGAGAGCTTGTGGGGTAGGATAGCTTGGGCGGTAAGTGTAGGAGAGCATGCGAGTTAGGAGAGTTGGGGGGCAGGAGAGCTTGGGGAGGTCGGAGAGCTTGGGGGTTGGAGAGCCTGAGCGCGTAGGAGAGCTTGGGCGGGTAGGAGAGCTTGGGGGTTAGGAGAGCTGTGGTGGCAGCAGAGTTTGCCGGGGTAGGAGTTGTTGCGGAGGTGTAGGATAGCTTTGTGTGGTAGGAAAGCTTGGGGAGTAGGAGAGCTTGCGGGGGGGTTGGAGAGCTTGGTGGGGTAGGAGAGCTTGGAGGTTTTGTCATGTCGGAGAGCTTAGCGGGTAGATGAGCTTGGGGAGAGTAGGAATGCTTGGGGTGTAGGACTGCCTGCCAGGTAGAAGAGCTTTGTTGGTCGGAGAGCTTGGCGGTTAGGAGCGCTTGGGGCATAGGAGAGCTTGGAGGGGTAGGAGACCTTCGGAATTGGTAGAAGAGATTGCAGGGGAAGGAGAGCTTGGAGAGGGGGGCTAAGAGAAATTGGGAGGGCAGGAGAGCTTGTGGGGGTAGGAGAGCTTGAGGGGTGTAGCAGACCATGTCTGGTAGGAGAGCTTGTGGGTACGTGAGCTTGCGGGGGTAGGAAAGCTTGGGAATTCGCAGCGCTTGGGGGGCAGGAGAGCTTGGGGTGTAGGAGAGCTTGGGAGTAGGAGAGCATGGGGAGTAGGATAGCTTGGCGGGGAAGGAGAACATGGTGGGAAAGAAGAGATTCGGGAGATCGGAGAGCTTGGGGGTGTAGGAGACCTTATCAGGAGGTAGGAGAGCTTGGGGATGGAGGCGAGCTTGTGAATCTGGGAGTGCTTGTCGGGTAGGAGAACTTGTGGGGGTTGGAGATTTGTGGGGTTAGGAGAGCGTAGGCGGGGTAAGACAGCTGGAGGTGTAGGTGAGGATAGCGGGCGAGGAGAGCTGAGGGGATGGGATAGCTTGGGGTAGGAGAGCTTGGCGGGATAAGAGTGCTGTCTGGTAGGAGCTTGTGCTGTAGGAGAGCAGGTCGGGTAGGAGAGCTTGCGGGTGTTGGAGAGCTTGGGATTTAGGAGTGCTTGGGCTGGTTGGAGAGCTTGAGGTGTGAGGAGATCTTGGGGAGGGAGGTAGGAGAGCATGTGCGTGTAGGAGAGATTGTGGGCGTAGGAGAGCTTGGGGGTAGGAGTGCTTGCGGGGTAGGTGAGTTGGGGGTGGGTAGGGGAGCTTAGGGAAGAGTAGCAGAGCATGGGGGCGCTAAGAGAACGTGGCGGATTAGGAGAGCTTGTGGCGGTAGGAGAGCTTGGGGCGTTACCAGAGATTGCGCGGTAGGAGAGCTCGGGTTAGCTAAGCTTGTGTCGTAGGTAGCATTGGGGTATCGGAGAGCTTGGACGTTGGCAGAGTTTGGGGATAGATGAGCTTGCGGAATAGGAGAGCTTGCGGGTGGAGAGCTTGCGGGGTAGGAGAGCTTGCGGGGTAGGAGAGCTTCGGGGTTAGGAGAGCTTTTCGGGGAAGGAGAGTTTGCTGCGGTGGGCGGTAGTAGAGCTTCACGGGGTAGGAGAGCTTTCAGGTGTAGGAGAGCTTGTGGGGAGTAGGAGAGCTTGGAGGGTGTAGGAGAGCTTGTATGGGTCGGGGAGATTTGAGGGTTTGGAGTGCTTGTGGTGGTAGGAGAGATTTAGTGGGTAGGAGAGCTTGCGGGGCTCGCAGAGCTTGGGGGCGTCGGAGAGCTTTGGCCGTTTCGGAGAGCTTGAGGTGGTAGGAGAGATTGTGGGGTATGAGCGCTCGGCATGGTTGGAGAGCTTCGAGGGGTAGGTGAGATTTGGTGTAGGAGATCTTGGGGCGGTACGAGAGCTTGCGGAGTATTAGACCTTGCGGGGGTAGGCAAGCTTGCGTGTGGGTTGGAGAGCTTTGGACTGTAAGCGAGCTGGGGCGGGGTGTGAAATCTTGGGGGTTAGGAGAGCTAGAGCGGTAGGAGAGCTGGGGATGTAGCAGAGCTGGGTGGTTGGGAGAGCTTGGTGGGTAGGAGAGCATGTGGTTTGGAGTCTTTGTGGGTTAGGAGAGCTTGGGGTGTAGGAGAGCTTGGGGGGTGTAGGAGAGCTTGAAGGGGTAAGAGAACTTGGTGGGTAGGAGAGCTTGAAGGGTGTAGGTGAGCGTGGGGGTTTAGGAGAGCTTGGGAGGGAAGGAGAGCTTGGCGGCGAAGGAGAGCTCTGCGGGGTAGGAGAGCTTGGTTCCGATATGGGAGTTGGTCGGGTCTGAGAAGTTGGGTGGTGCAGGAGAGCTTGAGGTGTTAAGAGAACTTGGGGGGAGTGTAGGAGAGCTTGCGGAGTAGGTGAGCTTGGGCTGTTACGAGAGCTTTGGTGGTGTAGGAGGGCTTGACGTGGTAAGATAACTTGGCGGTGTACGAGAGCTTGGGAAGGTAGGAGAGCTTGCAGGGTCGGGGAGCTTGGGCGGGTATGCGAGCTTGGGGAGGTCGGATAGCTGAGGGGTAGTAGAGATTGATGGTAGGAGAGCTTCAGATTTAGGAGAGTTTGGGTTGTTTGGAGATCTTGGTGGGTTAGGAGAGCTTGGGGATGGGGTTAGGACATCTTTGAGGGTATAGGAGACCTTGGGGTAGTAGGAGATCTTGGCGGGACGGAGAGCTTGTGGGGAATGAGAGATTGGGGGTGGTACGACAGCATGTGGGGTCGGAGAGATTGTGGGCGTAGGAGAGCTTGTTGAGTAGGAGTGTTTGTGGGTTAGGTGAGCTTGAGGGTAGTTGAGCTTGGAGGCGAAGGAAGCATGGGGTTTCGGAGAGCTTGGACGTTAGCAGATTTTGGGGATAGATGAGCTTGCGGGGTAGGTGACCTTGGGGGAGGAGAGCTTGCGGGGTAAGAGAACTTGTGGGGTAGGAGAGCTTCGGGGTTATGAGAGCTTGTCGGGTTAGGAGAGCTTGCTGGTGTCGGCGATAGGAGAGCTTCACCTGGTCGGAGAGCTTGCATGTGTTGGAGACCTTGCGGGGAGTCGGAGAGCTTGGCGGTTGTAAGAGAGCTTGTGTGGTTCGGGGAGCTTGGATGGGTAGGAGTGCTTGTGGTGGTAGGAGAGATTGAGTGGGTAGGAGAGCTTGCGGGGTTAGGAGAGCTTGGGGGCGTGGGAGAGCTTGGGGCATGTAGGAGTGCTTGAGGTGGCAGGAGAGCTTGTGGGGTATGAGAGCTTGGCGCGGTAGGAAAGCATGGCGGGGATAGGCGAGCTTTAGTGTAGGAGAGCTTGGCGGGAGCAGGTCAGCTTGCGTGGTCGGAGAGCTTGGGGCGGTACGAGAGCTTGCGGAGTATTAGACCTTTCGGGGGTAGGCGAGCTTGAGTGTGGGTTGGAGAGCTTGGGCCTGTAAGTGAGCTGCGGGGGTGTGAGATCTTGCGGGGTAGGAGAGCTGGGGCGATAAGAGAGCTGGGACGCTAGCAGAGCTGGGTGATTGGGTGAGCTTTGGGGGTCGGAGAGCTTCGTGGATAGGAATCTTCGTGGGTTAGGAGAACTTGCGTGGTAGGAGAGCTTGGGGGGTTTACGAGAACTTGGAGGCTTCGGAGAGCTTGACGGTAGCAGAGCTTGTCGGGTAGTCGAGCTTGGGGGCAGGAGATCTTGTGGGCTAGGAGAGCTGGGGAGTGGGTGGAGAGCTTGGGGTGCAGGAGAGCTTGGGGGATTAGGAGAGCTTGGGCGAGTCGGAGAGCTTGAGAGGGTAGGAGAGCTTGGCGTGGTATGAGAGTTTGGCGGGTAGGAGAGCTTGTGGGTAGGTGAGTTTGGGGGCTAGGAGAGCTAACGGGTGTGCAGAGCCTGGCGGGTAGGAGAGATTGAGTGAGGTAGGAGAGCATGGGGATTAGGAGAGTTTGGGGTTAGGTTTGATTGGGCGTGTAGCATAGTTTATTGGGTAGAAGAGGTTGGGCATGTAGAAGAGCTTTGAGCATCGGGGAGTTTGGGTGGTAGCAGAGCTTGGCGGTGTAGGACATCTTGCGGGGGTGGGGGCAAGAATGCCTTGGGGGTTAGAAGAGCTTAGCGGTGGTATGAGAGCTTTACGGGTTGGAGTCGTTGGGAGGGTAGGAGTGCTTTGGCGGATGGAGAGCTTGGGCGGGTATGAGAGTTTGGCTGGATAGGAGAGCTTGGATGGTAGGAGAGTTTGGGAGGTAGTAGCACTTGCGGGGTGGGAGAGCTTATGGAGTAGGAGAGCTTGGGGAGGTAGGAGTGCTTGGGACGAGAACAACAGCTTGCGGGGTAGGAGAGCTTGCCGGGAACGAGAGCTGGTGGGATAGGATAAATTGGGACGTAGGAGAGCTTGATGAGGGTAGGAGAGCTTCTGGAGTCGGAGAAGTTGCGGTGTGGGAGAGCTTGTGGGGTAGGAGAGCTTGTGGTGGTAGGAGAGTTTGGTGGCATAGGAGAGCTTGGGGGTGTAAGAGAGTATAGGGGGGTAGGAGACCTTGTGGGGATAGGCGATCTTGCGGGTGTAGGAGAGCTTGTGGGGTAGGAGAGCTTGAGGGGTGAGAAGAGTTTAGGGGTAGTCGGAGAGCTTGGCGGGAATGTGAGGTTGGTGGGTAGCAGAGCTTGGGTGGATAGGAGATCTTGGGCGGGTTGGAGAGCTTGGCTGAGTGCGAGAGACTAGGGGTATTATAGAGCTTGTGGGGGGTAGGAGACCATGGGGGTAGGAGCGGTTCGGGGGGTAGGAGAACTTGCGATGGCAGGAGAGGTTGGCGGGGGTATGAGTGTTTGGGCGGTAGGAGAGCTTGTGCACATATGAGAGCTTGCAGCAGTACGGGAGCATGGACGGGTAGGAGAGCTTGGCGGGGTAGGAGAGCTTGGAGGGTAGGAGAGCTTGAAGAGTCGGAGAGCTTGGGGGGCCAGGAGAGATTGCGGGGGTAGTAGGGCTTGGGGAGGGTTGGAGAGTTTAGGTGGGTAGGAAAGCTTGGAGGAAGGAGAGGTTGTGAGTTGGAGAGCTTGGGGGGTACGAGAGCTTTGCGGGTTCGGAGAGCTTGAATCGTAGGAGAGCTTGAGCGGGTATCAGCCTTGCTGGGGGAAGGAGAATTTGCCGGTTAGAGGAGCTTGGGGGTTAGGAGAGCTTGGGGCATCGGAGAGCTTGTGGGGTAGCAGATCTTGGGGCGGGAGTGGGAGAGCTTGGTGGGTAGGAGAGCTTGGCGTGTAGGAGAGCGAGGGGGTTAGGAGAGATTGCGGGTAGGAGAGCGTGGTGTGTTGGAAAGCTTGTGGGTCGGAGTGCATGGGGGATAGTGGAGCTTGCGGATGTGCAGGAAAGCATTGGGGCGTAGGAGAGCTTGGGTGGCAGGAGTGTTTGCGGGGGTAGGACAGCTTGGGGTGTAGGAGAGCTTGTGGAGTAGAAGCGATTGGAAGTGGTTGGAGATCTTGGGTGGTAGTAGCGCCCGGAGGGAGAATGAGGGCTTGGGGGTCTTGGAGAGCTTGGGGGGGTCGGCGAGCTTGGGCGGGTAGGAGAGCTGGCTGTGTAGGAGTGCTTGAGGGCAGGAGAGCTTGGGGCTGTAGGAGAGCAAAGGGGATAGGAAAGCTTGGGAGCTAGAGGAGCTTGCGGGGTATGAGTGCATGGTGGGAAGGAACGCTTGGGCGATAGGAGAACTTGGGAGTCGGAATTCTTGGGGTTAGGAAAGCTTGGCGGCGCAGATGAGCTCGGCGTGGTGGAGGAGAGCTTGGCGGGAATGAGCGCTTGGTAGGGGTTGGAGAGATTGGGCTAGAGGAGAGCTTGTGGGCGTAGAATTTTACGGTATAGTCGAGCTTGGGTTCGCGTATGATCGCTTGGGTGGTAGGATAGCTTGGGTCTAGGAGTCTTGCGGGTGTAGCAGAGCATGGGGTCTCGAAGAGCTTAGGGGGTGGGAGATCTTGGAGGGGTAGGAGAGCTTGCGGGGTGGTAGGAGAGCTTGGGCTAGTAGACGAACTTGTGGGGTAGGAGAAATTGGGTATAGTAGAGCTTTTGTGGGTAGAACTGCTTAGATGGGTTGGAGAGCTTGGGTTGGGACAGCTCGGGCGGTAGGAGAGCTGGGGAGGTAGTAGGGATTGGGGAGTTTGGAGATCTTACGGGGTAGGAGAGCTTGCGGTGTAGGAGAGCTTCAGAGGGAAGAGGTGCTTGGAGGGTAGGAGATCTTGGCGGGGTAGCAAAGCTTGCGGGTGGTGCAGGAGAGCTTTGTGGGTCGGAGAGGTTGGGGGTAGGGTAGCTTTGGGGTGGGAGTAGGAAAGCTTGCGGTTCAGGATAGTTTGGGGGGGCAGGAGAGCTTGGGGACATGAGCGCTTGTGGCGGTAGGCGAGCTTGGGTGGTTAGGAGAGAGTGGGGGAGGTAGGAGAGCTTGGAGGGGTAGGAGAGCTTTGGGTGTAAGAGAGCATGGGGATGAGGAGTGCTTGGGCGGGTAGGAGACCTTGATTGGTTGGAGAGCTTGCGGGTTTGTGATGTTGCGGTGCAGAAGAGCTTGTGAGTTAGGAGAGCGTGGCGGGTAGTGGATCTTTGGTGGTGTAGGAGAGCATGGGGGTTAGAAGTGTTTGGGGATTAGGAGAGCTTTGGGGGTAGGAGAGCTTTGGGGGTTGAAGAGATTGGTGGGTAGGAGAGCTGGTGCAGTTCGGAGAGCCTGGGCGAGTCGGAGAGTTTGTGGGTTAGGAGAGCTGTGGTAGCATGAGAGCTTGCGGATGTAGGAGTCGTTGCAGGGGTGTAGGAGGCTTTGGCTGGCAGGAAAGCTTGGGTTGTAGGAGAGCTTTCGGAGGGTTAGGATAGCTTGGGGAGGAGGGATAGGAGAAATTTTGGGGTGCAGGACAGCTTTGGGTGGTTGGAGAGCTTGTGGGGGTAGGTGTGCTCAGGGGGATAGGAGAGCTTGGGGGGTAGGATTGCTTAGGCGGTGAGGGTAGGAGAGCTTGCGAGTTAGGAGAGTTGGGGGGCAGGGGAGCTTGGGGGACATGAGAGCTTGAGGCGGTAAGAGTGCTTAGTGGGGTAGGAGAGCTTGGGGGAGGTCGGAGAGCTTGGGGGGAAGAATAGCTTGGGTGCGTAGAAGAACTTAGCCGGGTAGGAGAGCTTGATGGTTAGGAGAGCTGCGTTGGCAGGAGCGCTTGCGGGTGTAGGAGTTGTTGCGGAGGTGTCGGATAGCTTTTTGTGGTAGGAACGCCTGGGGTGTAGGAGAGCTTGCTGGGAGTTTGGAGAGCTTGGCGGGGAAGGAGATATTCGGGGGTATGAGAGCTTGGTGTGGTAGGAGAGCTGTGGCGGTAGCATAGCTGGGGAAGTAGGGGAGCAGGGGCACTGGCTGAGCTTGGGAGGTAGGAGAGTTAGCGCGGTAGGAGAACTTGGGACTTAGGAGAGCTTTGGTGGGTAGGACAGCTTGGGGAAGTTGAGAGCTTGGGGCGGTGGTAGAGCTTGGAGCGTTGGGAGAGCTTGGTGTGTTGGAGAGCATGACGGGGCAGGAGAGTTTTGGGATGGTCGGTGAGCTTCGGGGTGGGTAAGGGAGCTTTGTTGGGTATGGGAGCATGGGGGTTTTGAGAGCTTGGG
The DNA here is from genome assembly GCF_044704955.1 of Pristiophorus japonicus. NCBI lineage: Eukaryota > Metazoa > Chordata > Chondrichthyes > Pristiophoridae > Pristiophorus > Pristiophorus japonicus. The sequence goes on along the minus strand of NW_027252668.1, from coordinate 12,049,060 downwards.
GCTGTGAGAGATTTTGGCGGGATAGCAGCGCTGGGTGGGTAAGAGAGCTTGAGGGGGAGGAGAGCTTGGGCGGGGAGGTTGTAGAAATTGCGGGGGTTGGAGAGCTTGGGGTGGTTGGAGAATTTGTCGGGTAGGAGAGCTTCGGGAGGGGGTAGGAGAGCTTTGGTGGTGTTAAAGAGCTTGGGGTGGTAAGAGTGCATGGATGGGGTAGAAGTGATTGGCGGTTTTAGGAGAGAATTGGCGATAGGAGAGCTTGGTGGGGTAGGACAGCTGGGGCGGTAGTAGTGCTGGGGAAGTACGAGGATTGGGGGGGTTGGAGAGCTTGGGGGGCAGGAGAGCTTGAGAAGGAAGGGGAGCTTGGAGGGTAGGAGAGCTTCGGGCGTGTAGGAGAACTTGGGGGGGATGAGAGATTGGGGCAGTAGGTGAGCTTTAGTGGTAGGATAGATTGTTGGGGTAGGAGAGCTTGGCGGGTCGGAGTGCTTGTGGGTCGGAGAGCTTGTTGGGTAGGAGAGCTTGTGAGTGGGTTGGAGAGCTTTGGGGTAGGAGAGCTTGGAGGTGGTTTGGAGAGCTTGTGGGGGTAAGAAAGCATGGTGGGTAGCAGAGCTTGCGGGGTAGGAGAGCATGGGGGTAAATGAGCTTGGGAGGTAAGAGAGATTGGGGGTTCCGAGAGCTTGGGGGTTAGTAAAGCGTGTGGGGTAGGATTGCTTGCGGTGTAGGAAGCATGGGGGTTAGGAGAGCTTGGGGGTTAGCAGAGATTGGGGGGTAGGAGAGATTTGGCGTGTAGGAGAGCTTGGGTAGGTAGGAGAGTTTGAGGGATAGGAGAGCTTGGGGGAGTTGGTGAGCTTAGATGGGGTAGGAGAGCTTGGGGGAGGAGATCCTGGGGGAGAGGCGATTTGTGGGGTAGGAGATCTTGGGGTTCGGAGCGCTTGGTGGGTAGGAAAGCTTGCGTGGTAGGAGAGCTTGGCGGCGTCGGAGAACATGGGTCGTGTCGGAGAGCTTGGGGTGTCGGAGAGCTTGGGGTGTCGGAGAGCTTGGGCGTGTAGGAGACCTTGCGGGGGGTAAGAGAACTTTGCGGCGTCGGAGAACATGGGTCGTGTAGGAGAGCTTGGGGTGTAGGGAAGGTTGGGCGCGTAGGAGAGCTTGATGGATGTAAGAGAGCTTTTGGAGGTTGGACAGCGTGGGGCGGTAGGAGAGCTTGTTGGGAAAGAAGAACTTAGAGTGCCGTGGTAGGAGAGCTTGGGTGGGGTGGAGAGCTTGGCGAGGTTGGAGAGTTTGCGGCAGTGGGAGAGCTTGGGGATAGGAGAGCTTGGGAGGGGTAGGATGGCTTGGGAGGGTAGGAGAGCATAGCGGGTAGGAGCGCTTGGGGGATAGGTGAGCTTTCGGGGTTATGAAAGCTTGTGTGGTGTCGGAGAGTTTGAGGGGGTAAGAGAACTTGGTAGGTAGGAGAGCTTGACGGGTGTAGGAGAGCTTGGGAGTTTAAGAGAACTTGGGCGGGTAGGAGTGCTTGGCGTGGTAGAACAGCTTAGCGGGGTAGGAGAGCTTGGGTGGGATACGGGCGCTGGTCGGGTATGAGAGCTTGGGTGGTGTAGGAGAGCTTGAGTGGGTAACAGAACTTGCGGGGGGTAGGAGAGCTTGCGGAGTAGGTGCACTTGGACTGTTACGAGAGCTTGGGTGGTGGAGGAGAGCTTGAGGGTGTAAGGTAACTTAGCGGTGTACGAGAGCTTGGGGTGGTAGGAGAGCTTGGCGAGTAGGGGAGCTTGGGCGGGTATGCGAGCTTGGGGAGGTAGGGGAGCTGAGGGGTAGGAGAGCTTGATGGTAGGAGAGCTTCGGCTTTATGAGGGCTTGGGTTTGTTGGAGAGTTTGCGGGGTAAGGAGAGCTTGGGGAGGGGGTTAGGAGAGCTTTGACGATGTCGGAGAGATTGGGGTGGTAGGAGATCATGGCGGGATGGAGAGCTTGGGTGTGGGTAGAAGAGCTTGTGGGGGAAGAGGTGCTTGGCATGTAGGAGAGAATGGGTGTGTAGGAGAGCTTGGGGGTTGAGGAGAGCTTGGTGGGTAGGAGAGATTGGCGGGTAGTAGAGCTTGTGGGGAAGGAGAGATGTGGTGGTAGGGGTGCTGGCGGGGTAGGAGAGCTTTGGCGGTAGGAGAGCTTGGGGGAGTAGGAGAGCTTGCGGGGGATGAGAGATTGGGGCGGTACGAGAGCATGTGGGGTAGGAGAGATTGTGGGCATAGGAGAGCTTGGTGGGTAGGAGAGCTTGCGGGGGGCTGAGGAGAGCTTGGACGTTATCAGAGTTTGGGGATAGCTGAGCTTGCGGTGAAGGAGAGCTTGGGGGAGGAGAGTTTGCGGGGTAGGTGATCTTTCTGGTTCGGAGTGCTTTGGGTTTAGGAGAGCTTGTCGAGGTAGGAGAGCTTCCTGGGTGGGCGTCAGGAGAGCTTCACAGGGTAGGAGAGCTTGCGGGTGTAGGAGATGTTGCGAGGAGTAGGAGAGCTTGGCGGGTGTCGGAGAGCTTGTGTGGGTCGGGGTGCTTGGAGGGGTAGGAGTGCTTGTGGTGGTAGGAGAGATTGAGTGGATAGGAGAGCTTGCGGGGTTCGGAGAGCTTGGGGGCGTCGGAGAGCTTGGGGCGTGTAGGCGAGCTTGAGGTGGTAGGAGAAGTTGTGGGTTATGAGAGCTTGGCGCGGTAGGAGAGCTTGGGCGGGTAGTTGAGCTCCGGTGTAGGAGAGCTTGGGGGGGAGCAGGACAGATTGAGCGGTAGTAGAGCTTGGGGCAGTACGAGAGCTTGCGGAGTATTATACCTTGCGGGGGTAGGCGAGCTTCCATGTGGGTTGAAGCGCATGGGGCTGTAAGCGAGCGCGCGGGGCGTGAGAGCTTGGCGTTTGTGAGATCTGGGGGTAGGAGACCTGGGGCGGTTGGAGAGCTGGGGAGGTAGCACAGTTTGGTGGTTGAGAGAGCTTTGGGGGTAGGAGAGATTGAGTGGTAGGAATCTTTGTGGGTTAGGAGAGCTTGGGGGATTGGAGAGCTTGGGGGGTTTAAGAGAACTTGGAGGCGTCGGAGAGCTTGGCGGTACCAGAGCTTGCGAGGTAGTAGAGCTTTAGGGTTAAAAGAGTTTGTGGGCTAGGAGAGCTTCAGGCTGGGTAGGAGAGCTTGGGGAGTAGGAGCGCTTGGGTTATAGGAGAGCTTGGGCGGGTCGGAGAGATTGAGAGGTCAGGAGAGCTTGGCGGGGTAGGAGAGTTTGGCGCGTAGGAGAGCTTGGGTGGGGAAGGAGAGCATGGGAATTAGGACAGCTTGGGATTAGGATAGCTTGGGCATGTAGAAGAGTGTATTGGATAGGAGAGGTTGGGCATGTAGGAGAGCTTGGAGCATAGGGGAGTTTGGTGGTAGCAGAGCTTGGCGGTGTATGAGACCTTGGTCGGGGGCAGGATTGCCTTGGGGGTTAGAAGACCTTAGCGGTGGCACGAGAGCTTGGCGGGTAGGAGTGGTTGGGAGGGTAGGAGAGCTTTGGCGGATGAAGATTTTGGGCGTGTATGAGTGCTTGGCTGGATAGGAGCGCTTGGAGGGTCGAAGAGCTTGGAGGGTAAGAGTGCTTGGGAATTGAAGCTAGTGCGGGGTGGGAGAGCCTGTGGAGTAGGAGATCTTGGGGAGGTAGGAGAGCTTGGGGGTGGTGGAGAGTTTGGGGGGAGAACAAGATCATGGGGGGTACGAGAGCTTGCGGAGTCCGACAGCTGGTGGGATAGGATAAATTGGGACGTAGGAGAACTTGTTGGCGGTAGGAGTGCATGCGAGGGAGGAGAGCTTGTGGAGTAGGAGAGCTTGGGATTGTACCAGAGTTTGGCGGGTATAAGAGAGCTTGCGGGAGTAGGAGATCTTACGGGGGTAGGAGACCTTGGGGGGATAGGAGATCTTGCGGGTGTAGGGGAGCTTGCGAGATAAGGGATTTTGGGGTGTAGGAGAACTTCGGTGGATAGGAGAGCTTGGGGGTGAGAAGAGCTTTGGGGTGGTAGGATAGCTTTGCGGGTAGGAGAGGTTGGTGTAGGAGAGCTTGTCGGGTAGGAGAGCTTGGGAGGATAGGAGTGCTTGCGGAGTATGAGAGCTTGCGGGTGGAAGAGCTTGTGGGGTAGAAGAGCTTGGTTGGTAGGAGAGTTTTGGTGGCATAGGAGAGCTTGCTGGGGTAGGAGTGTTTACCGGGGTAGGAGACCTTGGGGGGCTAGGAGATCTAGCGGGTGTAGGAGTGCTTACGGGGTAGGAGAGTTTTGGTTGTAGGAGAGCTTTGGTGGGTAGGAGAGCTTGGGGGGTGAGCAGAGCTTGGTGTTTAGGAGAGCTTGGGGTGGTAGGATAGTATGGGTTGCATAGGAGAGCTTGGGGAGTTAGGAGAGTTTGCGGGGGTTGGAGAGCTGACTTTGTAGGGATGCTCGGGGGCTAGGAAAGCTTGCTGTGGCAGGAGAGCTTGTCTGGCATAAGAGAGGTTGGGGGGGTAGGACAGCTTTCTGGGGGTAGGAAACCTTGGGGGATAGGAGATCTAGCGGGTGTAGGAGAGCTTATGGGGTAGGAACATTTAGGGTGTAAGAGAGCTTCGGTGGGTAGGAGAGCTTGGGGGGTGAGCAGAGCTTAGCAGTGAGAGAAGAGCTTGGCGGGTAGGTGACGTTGGTGATTCGGAGAGCTTGGGGGTGGTAGGAGATCTTGGGAGAGTAGGATAGCTTGGGCAGTTGGAGAAATTGGGCAGGTATGAGAGATTGGCGGGGTAGGAGATCTTGGAGGGTAGGAGAGCTTGGAAAGTAGCAGCGCTTGAGGGGAAGGAGAGCTTGCGGAGTAGGAGAGCTTGCGGGGTGGGAGAGCTTGCGGGTGGTGGAGAACTTTGGGGGAGTAGGAGAGCTTGCGGGGTAGGAGAGCTGGTGTGGTAGGGGAGCTTGAGGGCTTGGAGAACTTGCGGTGGTAGGAGAGCTTGGGGTGGGCAGGAGAGCTTGTGGGTTTAGGAGAGCGTGGGTTGGGGGGGTAGGACAGCTTGCGGGAGTAAGAGAGCTTGGGGGTAGAAAATCTTCGGTGTAGGAGAGCTTGGCGGGTTAGGAGAGCTTGTGGGCTCGGACAGCTTGGGGAGTAGGAGAGCTTGGAGGGGCCGGAGTGATTGGGGGAAGGACAGCTTGGGGGTAGGAGATCTTTGGTGGGTAGCAGAGCTTGGTGGGCGTGTCGGAGAGCTAGGGGGTGTCGGATGGCTTGCGGGGGAAGTCGTGTTTTCGGTAGTAGGAGAGCTTGGGTTGCAGGAGAGCTTGGCGGGATAGTTGAGCTTGGGGGGCAGGATAACACCCGGTGCATCTATCACCCCACGGGCCTCTAGTCATCTATTCATCATCATCATCGGCAGTCCCTGGTATCGAGGATGATTTGCTTCCATACGAAAAAAGTGATGAATTCACAGGTGTTTCAATGAAGGACCGATAATTCCCGGGCCGGAAATATATCTTGAAGGATGCAATTTGCCTGTGCAGGATTTGTTTAACGTGGGGTGGCCCTTGCACATCGGCCAACACACCGGCTTGACAGAGCTCCGTCTTGGCCCAGTCGCACGGATTAACCAAGATGACTGGACACCAGCTCTGCTGCATGGACCGAGTGTGCACACATATAGCAATATGGGTTGCCCCGTGCTGCCTCTCGGCCCTCGCCTCTTCTGGGCCCCAGATTCCTCTATTAATAAAGCCCAGGATCCCACGTGCGTTTTTAACAGCCTTCTTAAAATGTTCTGTTGCCTTCAAAGACGTCTGTACTTACAAAACCAGGAACTCTCTGTTCCTGAACGCATTTTAAAATGTTATTACATTGCCTCGCCTCACTGTTCCTAACAAAACTGGTTAGCGGGTGCTGCCTCTTTATGTGAACAGAAAGGGATTGTATTTTATCAGGAGCTCTGCTGGATTGTCGCCTAAACACTGGCAGAACCGGTCAGTGAAAGGATGGTGGCCAACCTTGGCGGAAAATCCCAGCCCGCCTAATAAGGTGTCGAGCCTCCAGCCTTACAAGGTTGGGAAGAGGGGATGTGGTGACTCTCTCGGGCTGGGAATCCCTGTTTCCATGACTCATTAGCGAGCTGGCACAACATCAGAGTTCAGCACGCCCAGTGAGATGAAGCAGGCACGCCTGCAGTCAAGTATTGAAAGATGGAGTTGGACCGCATAAGTGGGGCCCACACGAAGAAAAGGTCAGAACCTCTTAATTATGGGCCCAAGCGAGGCACCATATGGGGAGTGGACTGGGTGTGGTGTGTGTCGTCACCTACCCAGTAGGAGCCAAGTGCAAGAATTTGAGCAAACATGATCCTGTCGTGGTGTTGATGTCCGATAGTTCCATGTAAATGAGGTGGCCTGCTATTCACCTCACCAATTCTGGCCGCATCGAAAGCCACACCTGCCAGGATATTTGGCACAAAACAGTTGCTATCAGTACATCGAGGTGGCAGTGATTCCACCTCTCACGCTGCGTCTCTCAGTAACGAAGATCGAGTTAGCAGGTAGTTTTGTGTCAGGACACATGTCCACAATAAACCCTGGCCTCGTCATTTTGTCGTAGAGCCTTCCAGCATCGGTCGGGAGTTTCATCCCGGCAGGGCCCAGCGCTGAAAGGGTTCCACTTCCAGGATCTCCTTCCTTGCAATTTTTAAAAACAATGCCAAAAATGAGACTCGAGCATAGAGGGAGAGAGAGAGTGTGTGTGAGAGATAGAGAGAGTGAGTGCGAAGAGAGAATGTGAGAGAGCGAGTGTGTGTGCGAGAGAGAGCAAGTGGTAGAGAGAGAAATTATTTCAGAGAGAGGGAGAGAGTGAGAGAGAGAGTGCGTGTTTGAGAGAGAGTGAGTTTCAGTGAGAGAGAGTGTGAGAGAGAGAAAGAGAGTGTGTGTGAGAGAGAGAGAGAATGTGAGAGAGAGTGAGTGTGAGAGAGAGCGAGTGTGAGAGAGACAGAGTGAGTGAGAGTGTGAGATTGTCGCCACTTACCCAATTTGTGCATTTACTGGGACCACTCCCTCACATCGCCTTTTTACTGGTGCCGCTCCCATATTCTCCAAGCACGGAATTAAAACCCTAAGCAGTGAATTTAGGAGCTCCTGAACTGAGAATTATGGGCTGCAGAAACATGGAAATTAGGAGGTCCAGAAATAGTGGAATTAGGATTTCCAGAAACTGGGCAATTAGGCGCTCCAGAACCGTGAATATTCGAAACCCCATAACGAATGGAATTATGATGGATAGCGACAGAGGCATTAGGACCTCTAGAAAGAGGGGAATAACGGGCTCCAGAAAGAGGGGAACTGGTAGACCGAGAAACAGAGGAATTTGGAACACAAGAAAGAGGGGGTTGGTTGATCCAAAAAGGGGTTGAATTTGCACGAGGCACAGGGGAATTAGCAGCTCCAGAAAAAGGGGAACTAGGAGCTACAAAATGAAGAATTAGCTGCTGCAGAAACAGCGAAATTAGCTCTAGAAGGTGATACATTTCGAGCTGCAGAAACAGGCAAATTAGCCCCAGAAATTGGGAAAGTAGCAGCTCCTGAATCATGCATAATAGCAGATCTAGAAACAAGGGAATTGCCAACAGAAACTGGGAAAATAATAACTCCAGAAACTGGGGAATTATCTCCAGAAAAAGAGGAACTAGTTCCACATATTGGGGAATAAGGACCTCCAAAGAGAGGAATAGTAACTCCAGAAACTGGAGATATATCTGCAGAAACAGAGGAACTAGTTCCTGATACTTGCAAATACGGACCTCCAGAGGGAGGAATAGTAACTCCATAAACAGAGGAATTTTCTCTGGCAACTTGGCAATTCGCTCCAGCAACAGAGAAATTGGGGGCTTTAGAAACAGAGGAACTTTCTCCAGAAATTGACGGACTAGCTCCAGCAACAGGGGAATTAGCTTTAGAAACTGAGGATTCATTTCAGAAATAGAACTTTCGACTTACAGGGACTCTAGGAAACAGGAAATAGAAGCTGGTGAAACGGGATTTTGCTCCAGTAACAGCAGAGTTTGCAGCCCCAGAATCAGGGGAATTATTACATCGAGCAAAATGCAATTATGAGCTCCAGAAATAGAAAAATTACTTGCTCCAGAAACAGAGAAATTAGCTCTGGAAACAGGGGAATATTGAGCTGCAAAAACAGGGGGATTATCTCTCGAAACAGGAGAACAAGTTCCGGAAACAGCGGATTAGTAGCTCCAGAAACAGAGGAATTAGGGCTCTAGAAATACGGTAATTACGTCCAGAAACTGGAGACTTAGTCCAAGAAAGAGTGCATTAAGTGGATCCAGAAACATTGGAGTTAAGAGCTCAGAAATCAATTAGTGCAGAAAGAAGGGAATCTGTAGCCCCAGGATCATTGGAATTGGAACACCAGAAACAAGAGAATTAACTCTAATAAAAGTATATTTAGGAGCACCAGAAGCAGGGGATTAGCTACAGAAACTGGGGAATTGTGGGTTTTGAAAGCAGTGATTGAGGAGCTCCAGAAACAGGGATACTGGGAGCTTCAGAAAGAAAACGATTATGAGGGTGCTCCAGACAGAGTGAAACTAGCAGTTTCAGAAAGAGGGGAAATCGGAGCTCAAGAAACAGGAAATTTAGAAAAGACTCCAGAAAAACGGGAATTAGGATTTCCTGAATCTGAGGAATTACAATCGGATAATATCAACATGGGATTAGCTGAGGGCTAATTAGGAGAGACCTCCTGAAAATGGGGATTTAGGTGTTCCAGCATCTCATCATAGGCAGTCCTTCGCAACGAGGATTACTTTTTTCCAAGTGAAAACAAGGATGGGATCACAGGTGTTTTAATGAAAAACCTAATATTCCAGGTCCTGAATGACATCCTGAAAGGTGGAAGATGCCTGTGCAAGGATTGTTTTAAAGTAGGATGTCTGTTGCACACGATCCATCACATGGGCATGATAGAGCTAGGTCTTGCTCCAGCGGAGAGGATATAAGACGACATGAGAACAGATCTGGTGCACGGACCTAGCGCACACATATCACAGTGTGGACTGGCCCTCTGCTGCCCCTGGGCGCTCGCCTCTTCTGGACCCGAAAACAGGCGTCTCCTGGACCCGATCACGTCCTTCTACCATCTCTCGCCGCTGCTTCTCCCGGACCTCGCCACTCCTGCTGTATTGTCACACACCAATCAGCGAACTGGACCTTGATGTCGTCCCTCTTCGCAGCCTTTGCCCTCCTCCACCAGATCGCACCCTACCTTGCAGTGGTACACAACCACGGTGCTCCAGGGGCCGCTCGCTGCTCATTTTATGGCCTCGAGCTGCCGCTGATGGTCACTCGCAGGTCAGGGCCGCCACGCCTCCCATGGCCGCATCTCCCCGGTCTTTTATGGCCCCGGCATGCCACTGTAAGTCTCTCGCAGGTCGGGGCCGGAATGCCATATGGGGAATGATGAGACGGCACCATCAACAGGGCAATTACGAGCACCAGAAATAGCTGAATTAGAAGCAACAGACAAAGGGCAGTTACGAGGGCCTGAAACAGGAGTGTTACGAGCACCTTCAACAGGGGGAACCAGCAGCTCCACATACAGGAAAGGAAGATGCATTTCAAGTTATTGAATTTGAGCAATTAGGATTTTCAGCAAAAGGCGGAATTCGGAAAGGACACGACCGTGGAATAACGAGCTCCACAAACTGGGAATTTTTAGCTCCAGAAACAGCGGAAATACTGTGATCCTACCCGACATTCACCATTTACTGGGGCCCTTCACCAATTTCCCATTTACTGGGGTCGCTCCACCAATTCCCCCATATAACTTGGCCTATCCCCCAAATCTCCCTTTTACTGGGGCTCCTCCCCCAATTCCCCCATTTAATGTGTCCCACCTCCAATTCCCCATATACTGAGGACTTTTCCCCAATTACTGGGGTTACTTCCCCAATTCCCCCATACACTGAGACCTTCCCGCAATTTCCTGATTAACTGAGGCAGCTCCATCATATACCATTTAAAGGGAAAATCCCAGAATTCCCCCAGTTCCTTTGCCCCTCCACGAATTGCTGCCTTTACAGTAGCAACTCACCCAATTCGTGATTTAACTGGGACCCCTCCCTCAAATTACCTTTTTATTGGCGACTCTCACACATTGTCCAAGCAGGGGAATTAATAACTGAAGGAGTGGAGAACAGACCGCCTGAACCGAGATTTATCAACTGCAGAAATATGCAAATTAGTAGTTCCAGAAGCAGTGGAATTCGGATTTCCAGAAACAGGGCAATTAGCGGCTCCAGAACCAAGGATATTAGAAGCTCCAGAAGCATGGAATTATGATCGATAGCGGCAATGGTATTAGATCTCTATAAAGAGCGGAATTAGCGGCCCCAAAAGGGAATTAAGAGACCGAAAACCAGGGGAGTCGGAAGAGCTAGAAAGAGAGGAGGGTGTTAGATCCAAAAAGAAGGAAATTTGCTCGAGAAATAGGGGAATTAGTAGCTCCAGAAACTGGCGAACGAGGAGCTCGAAAAGGGCGAATTTAGAGCACCAGTAACAGGGGACATACCTCTAGAAAGGGAGAAATTAGGTGCTGCAGAAACAGCGAAATTAGCTCCAGAATCATTGGAATTATGAGCTCCAGAAGTAGATAAATTTCGAGCTCCAGAAGCAGGCAATTTAGCTCCATAAAGTGGGAAAGTAGCAGCTCCTGAATCATGGATATTAGCAGATCTAGAAACATTAGAATTACCATCAGAAACTGGAGAATATGTTTCAGAAACAAGGAAATTAGCTCCAGAAATTGGGAAATAATAACTCCAGAAACTGGGGAATAAAATCCAGAAACAGGAACTAGTTCCAGCTACTGCGGAATAAGGACCTCCAGACGGAGGAATAGTGGCTACATAAACAGGAGAATTTGTCTGGAAACTGGGCAATCAGCTTCAGCAATATTGGAATTAGGCGCTCCAGGAGCAGAGGAATTTTTTCCGGAAATTGGCAGAATAGCTCCAGACACAGGGGAACTGGCTCTCGGAACTCAGGGATTCGCTCCAGAAATGGAACTATCGCCTGATAGGAAATCCAAAAACAGGGAGAATAGAAGCTCGTGAAACAAGGAAATTTGCTCCTGTAATACTAGAGATTGCAGCCCCAGAATCAGGAGAACGAGTACATGCAGAAGCAATGGAGTTATAAGCACCAGAAATAGGAGAATTACGAGATCCAGGGACAGTGACTAGCTCTGGAAATAGCGGAATATGGAGCTACGGAAGCAGGGGGATTACCTCCAGACACAGGAGAACGAATTCGAGAAGCAGCGGAATTACGAGTTCCAGAAAGAGGGGAATTAGGGGCTCTAGAAATAGGACAATTACCTTCAGACACAGGAGGTTTAATTCCAGAAACAGGGAATTAAGTGGATCATTAAACAATGGAGCTAAGAGCTCTGGAATCAAGGGAATTAGTGTTGAAGCAACGGAATTTTAGTCCAAGTTACTGTGGAAAAGGAACCCCATAAACAGGAGAAGTAGCTCTAATAAAAGGGTATTTAGGAGCACCAGAAACAGGGGATTAGCTACTGAAACAGAAAATTATGGGTTCAGAAAGTCGGGAATTAGACGCTCCAGAAACACGAATTTTGGGAGCTCGAGAAATAATACAATTATGAGGGAGCTCCTGACACAATGAAACTATGAGCTCCTGAAAGAAGCAATTTAGGAGAGACTCCAGAAAAAGAGTAATTAGGATTTTCTGAATCTGTGGAATTACAATAGGGTAACATCAACGGGGGATTAGCTAAAGGCTGCTGAAACAGGGAAATTAGGAGCGAGCTCCTGGATATGGGCAATTAGGTGTTCCAACATCTCATTTTAGGCAGTTCTTCGAAAAGAGGATGAATTGTTTCCACGCCAAAAAAGGATGTGTTCACAGTGTTTCAATGAAAGACCTAATATTTCAGGTCTTGAATTACATCCTGAATGGTGGAAGATGGCTGTGCGTGGATTGTTTTAAACGTGGGGTGATCGTTGCACACTATCCACCACATGGGCATACTCGAGCTGGGTCTTGGTCCAGTGGAGACGGTAAATCAAACGACTGGAGAACTGCTGTGCTGCACGGACCTAGAAACGTGGTAATAACTACAGAAACAGTGGAATTTGCAACTCCAGCAACAGGGTAGTTTGCTTCATATATATTTGAATTATCAGCTCCAGAATCAATCAGTGGAATTAGTTCCCGAGACAAATAAATTACCTCCAGAAACAGATGAATTATCAGCTCCAGGAATAGTGTAATTAACAGCTCCAGAAACAGCGGAATTAGATCTCGAAACAGTGAAACTTGCAGCTCCAGGAGCAGAGGACACTAATTGCCCTGTTTCTAGAAATCCTCATTCCACTGTTTCTGGACCTCCGAATTTCCATGTTTCTGCAGCTCATAATTCTAGGTTCAGGAGCTCCTAATCCATTGCTTCGGGTTTTAATTCCCCTGATTGGAGAATATAGGAGGGGCGCCAGTAACAAGGCGATTTGAGAGAGGGGTCACAGTAAATGCATGAATTGGGCGAATGGCTACAGTAAATTGGGGAATTAGGGGAGGGGTCAAAGTAAATGTGAGAATTGGGGGATGTTCCCATTAAATGGGGAAAGGGCGAGGTGCCGCACTAAATCATGGAAATAGGGGAGGTGCCCTCGTAAATCGGCGATTGGAGAAGGCCCCAGATTAGGCAGGATTTGTGGAAGGAACTCCAGAAAGATGGGGAAATACCTCATTATATGTTTGGAATTGGGGGAGGGCCCCAGTAAATGTGGAATTAGGGGAGGAGACCCAGTAAAAAGGAGATTTGGGGAAGGGCGCTGTTATGTGGGGGAATTGGGGAAGGGACCCCATTAAATTGAGAATTTCGGGAGGTCCCAGTAAATGGTGAAACTGTGGTGGGCCTCAGTATTTTCCCTGTTTCGGGAGCCCCAAATTCCCAATTTGTGGAGCTCCGAATTCTCCTGATTCTGGAGCTCCTTTTTCCAGGGTCGTGCCCTATCCGAATTCTGCCTTTTGCTGAAGATCCTAATTCCTCAAATTCAATAACTCATAATTCATCTTCCTTCCCTGTTTGTGGAGCTGCTGGTCCGCCCTGTTTATGGTGCTCTCAAATCCCGTGTTTCAGAAGCTCTTGATTGCCCTTTGTCTGTTGCTTCTAATTCCGCTATTTCTAGTGCTCCTAATTGCCCTGTCGATCGTGCCGTCTTATCATTCCCCTTATGGCGTGGCGGCCCTGACCTGTGAATGACTATCAGCGGCAGGTCGGGGCCATAAAAGGAGCTCCACGAAACCGTGGAATTTACTCCAGAAACAGTAAGATTAGCTCCACAAACAGTGGAATGAGCAGCTCGAGAAACAGTGGATTTAGATCCAAAAAAAGGGAGATTAGCACCTCCACAAAGAGTGAAATTGTCTCCAACAACAGAGGAATTAGCTCCAGACACAGGGGAATTAGCTTCAGAAAGTGGATTTAACTCCAGAAACAGGGAATTGGCAGGTCCAGGAAGAGTGGAATTAACACCAGAACCAGGGGAATTCGGGTTATTGTCCTATTTCTAGAGCCCCTAAATTCCCAGTTCCTGGAGCTGCTAATTACCCTTTTTATGGAGTTAATTCCACTTTCTGGAGCTAATTGCACTGTTTCTGGAGCTAATTTCTCTGTTTCTGGAGCTAATTCCACTGTTCCTGGAGCTTCCTATTCTCTGTTTCTGAAGCTAATTCCAATGTGTCCGGAACTGCTAATTCCTCTGTTCTTGGAGCTGCAAATTTCACTGTTTCTGGAGCTAATTCCCTGCTTCTGGAGCTAGTTCCCCTGTTTGTGTATCTAATTCCACTGTTTCTGGAGCTGCTAGTTACACTGTTCCTGGAGCTGATAATTCTTCTGTTTCTGGCGATAATTCCCTTGTCTCTGGAACTAATTCCACTGATTGCTTCTGTAGCTGGTACTTCCAATATATATGAAGCAAATTACCGTATCCCTGGAGCTGCAAATTCCACTGTATCTGGAGTTATTTCCATCTTTCTGGAAGTAATTGCACTGCTTCTGGAGCTGCAAATTACATTGTTCCTGGAGCTGCTTTTTCCCCTGTTTCTGGAGCTTATTTCCCTGTTTCTGGAGCTGCTACTTCCACTGTTCTGCAGCTAATTCCACTGTTTCTGGTGCTAATTCCACTGTTTCTGGAACAAATTGCACTGTTCCTGCAGCTCCTATTTCCACTGTTTCTGCCGCTAATTCCACAGGGGAATTAGGTGAGTGCACCATAAACAAAACAATTCGGTGCTATATATGTCGGGAAATAGTAACCACATAAAAATGACAATTTAGGTGTTCCATGAACAGTGCATTTTGAGCTCCTGAAATTGCGCAATCAAGGGAAATAGCTCCAGTAACAGGCATAATTGAAAGTAGCGAGACTCGGGTATTAGGAACTCCAGGAATATTGAAGATTCCAGCTCCCGGACTAGAAGGTGAATCCCCAGAACATGTAATGAGTTACAGAAACACAGGAATAAACTTCACATTTTGGGGAATTAGGAGGTCTACAGGAAATAGGAATTCCCGAAACAGGGGAATTGTCTCCAGAAATATGGGAATTAGCTCCATCAAGTGACAGTATCAAGAGTTCCATAATGAGAAGACGTTGCACCAAAAAAAACAGGGTGTTTAGCTTCAGAAACATGAGATTATCAGATCGAGAAACAAGGCAATTATGGTTCCATAATGTATGTAATTTGGACCAGATGATACCGGAGATTTAGTAGATCCAGATGCAGGGAAATTAGGAGAGGGCACCATCAACTTCGAACATAGGAGAGGGCACAAGAAAGTGGGAAATATGGTGACAACTCCGGAAAAAGGCAAATTAGCTGTTTCTGTAGAAGGGGAAATAGGAGAGTGCACCATTAACAGGACAATTAGGATTTATAGGGGAACTCGTAGCTACAAGAACAAGATAATGATGTGATCCATGAACTGCGAGATTTGGATCTCCATTGACAGTGACATAAGGAACTCCACAAACAATTAAATAATTTCGAGAAACAACAGGACTAGGACCTCCAGGAACTGGGGAATCAGCACCAGAAACGTACGTATTACCTACTGAAACTGTTGCATTTGCTACAGAAACAGGGCGGTTACCTCCAGAAGGAGAGGAAATAGGATCTCCTCAAATTGGGATATTAGGAGCTCCAGAAAAATAAGAATCACCTCCACAACCAGTGGTAATCGATTCAGAATCAGGGGAATTGGGATCTGTAGATCGAGAAGCTACAGGAACACGGAAAGTAGCTTAGATATAAGAGCATTAACTTCAGAAACAGTGAAAGTAACTCCAGAAAGAGTGGAATTATGTCCTGAAACTGGGGAAATATACGATCCAGAAACAAGGGAAGTGTGGTTCCATGAACAAAGTAAGTTGGAAAAATGATCGAGGAGATTAGGAAAGGGCTCCATCAACGTAGGACTTTGGAGCAGGCTCCAGAAAGTGGGACATTTGGAGACAGCTCCAGAAACATTCGCTGCTCAGTGTATCAGGGAATTTGGAGAGTGCACTATAAATAGGAAAATTCGGAGCTTTATATATAGGGGAACTAGTAACCATGTAAGAACACAGTTACGTGCTCCACTAACAGCACAGGGTTATAGAAAAGGGTTTATTGGGATCTTCACAAGCAACGGAAACGTCTACAGCAATAGGGAAATTAGTACCTGCAGAATCTAGGCATTCTGCTCAAGAGGCAGAATTATTAGCTCCAGGAACAGTTGAAATAGCTACAGAAAATGGGGGGTTCCCTCCAGAAACTGAGAAATTTGGAGCTTCACAAACTGGATATTAGAATCAGCTTAAAAAGATGATTAGCTCCGGAAACATGGGAATTAGCACCAGGAACACGGGAATACGTTCATAAACAAGGACATTAGCTCCACAAAGAGGGGATACAATTGCAGAAACAGTGTGATAATCTCCAGAATCAGCGGAATTAGCTCCAAAAACAGGGGAATTATACGAACCACAAACGAGGGAAGTATGGTTCCATAAACAAATTAATTTGGAGCAAAAGAAAGAGGAGATTTAAGAGATCCCGATCCAGCCTAATTAGCAGAGGGCAGTATCAACGTTTTACTTTGGAGCAGACTCTCGAAACTGGGAAATTTGCACCCAGCTACAGAAAAAAGTGAATTAGCTGATCCTATAGTAGGGGAATTAGGACAGCGCACCATAAATAATACAATTTGGAGCTATATATATCGGGGAACTAGTGGCCACATGAAGGGCAATTGGGTTGCAATATAAACAGGGCAATTTGGTGCCCCAGAAACAGAGGAATTAGGAGCTGCAGGATCAGGAGAACTGGGACCTAAACAGATTGGGGAATTAGTTTCGGAAACATAGGTATTCGCTCCAGAAACAGATAATTAGCTACCGAAACAGGGCGATTAACTTTCGGAACAGGGGAATTTGGAGCCGCAGAAAGAGGGGAAGTTGGAGCTCCTGGAACACGGGAACTAGCGCAGAAACAAGGGAATTGCTCCAGAAATAGAGCCATTGACTCCAGAAACAGCGAAATTAGCTCAAGAAAGAAGAAAATAGGAGTTACAGAAACTTGTGAATTATCAGCTCCAGAAACAGTGGAATTCGCTCCAGAAACAGGGCATTGAGGAGCTGCAGACACAGGGGCAGCAGGAGCTTCAGGAGCCCCGGAATAATCAAAGTACAGCGCAATTAGCTCCACAAACAGGGAGTTGTGTTTAAAAATAGGAGCGTTACATCCGGAAACAGTTTGATTAGGTCTTCCTGTAGCAGGAGAATTAAGAACGCGCACCATAAAAATGACATATTTGACTATCTATATCGTCAAGCGAGTGGACAGCTAACAAGGACAATTTGCTGCTTCATAAACAGTGCAAATTTGAGCGCGAGAAACAGGGGAATTAGGAGCTCCTCAAACAACAGAAATATCTCCAGAAATAGGATCTTCAGAAACTGTGGAAATTTCTCCAGAAACAGTTGAATTAGCCACAGAAACAGGCGAATTCCATCCAGGAACAGGGAAATTAGGTGTTGCAGAAAGAGCGGAAGTAGGAGCTCAAGGATGACTGGATTATCGCAGAAACAAGGGAGTTAGCGCCAAAAACAGGGTAATTGGATCTAGGAACAGTGGAAATAGGTCTGGAAAGATGAAAATTACGAGTTACAGAAATTGGTAAATTAGCAGCTCCAGAAACTGTGGAATTCGCTCCACAAACAGGGCAATGTAGAGCTGCAGACACAGAGGAAGCGAACTCCAGGAACACAGGAATAATCACAGTACAGAGCAATTAGCTGCAGAAACAGGGGATTTACGTTTAGGAAAAAGAGAGTTACCTCCAGGAAAAGTGAATAGTTTTTGTTCATTTTACGGGGTAATTAGGAGAGCGCACCTTAAACACGACAATTCGACGCCATATATATCGGCTAACTACTGGACACGAAAAATAAAGGACAATTATGTGCTTCATAAACTGTAAAATTTGGAGCTCTAGAAAAAAGGGACATTAGGAGCTCCACATGAATTTTCCCCAGAAAAAAAGGTTAGCTCCAGAAATAGTTCAGTTAGCAACAGAAACAGGGGCTTTACCTCCAGAAACAGATGCATTAGGAAATGTGCAATTTGGGAAATTAGAAACTTCAGAAAAAACATGACCTCCAGAAAGAGGGGAGTTAGCTCCAGAAACAGATGCATTAGGAGATCCACAATCTGGGATATTCGGAACTCCAGAAAAAGCATGAGATCCATAAACAGGGAATTAGCTCCAGGAACAGGGGAATTAGGTCTAGATAGATGAAAATTAGGAATTGCTTAATTGCATAAACAGTACAAATCGAAGCTCCAGAAACAGGGGAACTACGATTTCCACAAACAACCGGAATAGCTCTAGAAACAGGGGAAATAGGCCCTGTAGAATCTGGCGTAGTCGGGGCTCCAGCAACAGCGGCATTGGGAGCTCACATAAAATGGGATTTAGCAGCTGCAGGAACATTGAAACTAACACCGAAACAAGGCTACTAGCTCCAGGAACAGGGCGAATGGGATTACCTGAGTTACCAGAATTAATTCCAGAAATCCGGAGAATGAGTTCCAGAAATATTCGAGTTAACTCCATAAACTGGGAATTAAGTGCTCCAGAAACACTCGAATTAGGAGCTCCAGAGAGAGAGGAATTATGTACTGAAATATCGCGAATAGCTCCAGAAAGAAGGAGCATCAGTTGCTCCAGAATTAAAGGCCATTTCAGCAGCAGATACAAAGTGATTTGCTCCAGGAACAGGGGAAGTTGCTCCAGAAACAGAGCAATAAGGAGCTCCACAGCCCGGGAAATTAGGAGCCCCAAAAACAGTGCAATTAGCTCCAGAAACAGGGGAAGCAAGCTCCAGGAAAACAGGAATAATCGCAGTACAGCGCAATTAGCCCCAGAACAGGGGAATTATGTTTAGAAAGAGGAGAGTTATCTTGTGAAAAGATGCATTTTCTTTTCATGTTGCAGGATAATTAGGAGAGCGCACCATAAACAGGACAATTCGGAGCCATATGTATCGTCGTCTACTAGACACGTTAAAAGCACAATTATGTGCATCATAAACCGCACAATTTGTAGCTCCAGATAAAGGAAAATTAGAAGCTCGATAGGAATTATCGCCAGAAAAAAAGATATTAGCTCCAGAAATAAGTGAATTAACAACAGAAACCAGGAGTTACGTCCAGAAACAGATGCATTAGGAGATCCAAAATCTGGGATATTACAAACTCCAGAAAAAAGATGAGCTCCAGAAACACAGGAATTAGCTCCAGGAACAGGTGGAATTACGAGCTGCATAGAAGGGTATAAGGATTTCCAGGAACACTGGAATTATTTCAGAAACAAGGGTATTAGCTACAGAAACAGGGGAATTAGGGCGAGAAAGATGAAAATTAGGAGCTAAAGGATATGCCGAATGGGGGACTGTAGAAACTGGGGAATTAGGAGATCTAGCAACACGCCATGGTTACAACGGAAGTAGCTCCTGAAAAAAAGAAATTATTATTTAGATAGAGAAGAGTTGGTTCGAGAAACAGTTAAACTGGCTGTTCCTGTAGCAGGGGAATTAGCAGAGCGCTCAATAAGCAGAATAATTCGCATTGCATGTTCATACCCCATGCCTCGACCGAATGCCTTGACCATCCGCAGCACTCGTTCCTGCAAATCCCGCACCCCAATTTTTGCCCCATCCACCAGCTCAGATTCCTACCCCAACATTAAACCCAAATTCCTTCCCATCACCTCGGCCAAGTTCCAGCCCCATCGAAGCCTAAGTTCCTGCCCAGCCGCCTGACCACATTCCTGGCCATGACCCAATGCAACTACCTGCTCAATCACCAAGCGCAATTTCCTGCCCCAAACCAAGCCAAATGTCCTGCCACATCCCCAAGCAAATTTAATGCTGATCCCCCAGACCAAGTTCCTGCCAATTCCCCAGCCCACGTTCCTGATCATCCCGCCGCACAACTTCTTGCCACATCCCCCAGCCCAAGTTTCCGCCCCAACCTAGGCTAAAGTCCTGGAACATTCGCCAGACTAACTTCTTGAACATTACCTAACCCATTTCGTGCTCAGTCACAAAATCCAAATTCCTTCCACATTCCCCAGCCGAATATGCTGCCACGTCAATCAGCCGAAGTTCCTGCCCATCCCCAGCCCAAGTTCCTTGCCATCTCCAGCCCAAATTAATGTCCATCTCCTGCCCAAGATCCTGCCCAGCCACCAGCCCAACTTCTACCGCATTCAGCGCCCAAGACACTGCCCAACCCCGAGCCCAATTTCCTGGGCATCCCCCACAACAAGACCCTGCCCATCCCCAGCCAAACTTCCTGCACCATTCCACAGCACAAGATATTGCCCATTCCCAGGCCAAGATAATTTCTATCCCACAGCACAAGTTCCTACCCACCTCCAGCCCAAGTTTCTGCCACATCCCATAGTTCTGTTTTTAGCACATGCCCCAGCGCAAGTTCCTGCCCCTCACGCAGCCAAAGATCTTGCCCCACCCCAGAGCCCAAATCCCTTCCATTTCCCCAGTGCAAGCTCCTGACCATCGCCCACATGAGGTTCCTGCCGGATCTCACAGCTCAAATTCCTACTCCATCCCCCAGCCCAAGTTCTGCCCCAATTCAAGCTCCAGACCATCCCCCAGCCGAAGCTAATGCCCCATCGACCAGCCAAAATAACTGCCACATCCCACAGCCCCAGTTCCTGCCCAGATCGCAGCCTAAGTTCCTGTCCCATCCCCCAGCACAGATTGCTGCCCGATCCCCTAGTCCTACATCGTGCCCATCCTCTCGCCCAATTTCATGCCCCATCCCATAGGCGAATTTCCTTACCCGTTCCACAGTCCATGTTCCTACCCTATCTCACAGCCCAAATCGCGCCCATACCCTATCCCAAGTTCCTGCGGAAACCCCTGCACAATCTTCTGCCCATCCCGCAGCTCAATTTCCTGCCACATCACACAGCCCAAGTTCCTGCCCATTCCCAAAACCAAGTCCCTGCCCATCGAAAGCAGAGGTTGTTGACCAATCATCCAGCACAAGTTCTTGCCCCACCCGACTGCCTAAATTACTGAACAATCAACCAGCCCAAGTTCCTGTCCCATTGCACGCCCAATTCCATGCCCATCCCGCAGAAATTTCCTGCTCATTCACCAGCCCTCGTTCGAGCATAATTATCCAGTCCAAGTTCCTATCCAACCCCAGCACAAGTTCCTGCCCTTCAGCCAGCAGAACTTCCTGCCCCATCTCATATCCCAAGTTCCTGCCCCATCCCCCAGACCAATGTTTTATTATTTCATGTGCTCGTATATGTTTTAAGAGATTCCCATTGATACTTATGATCCTTACAAATCCCCAAAATTATCACTGGAGATTCCATAATTTTATCAGTTGGGCAAGCCTACATGATCCGAGGCGAGCTTGCGAAACGCATGTGCTCCTGCAATAAGTAAGCCTCTAGGCAGAATTACGTATGGAGGCCCAGGAGTGCAAGTCGCTGAAACAGCAGGACCGGCAGGTAAATTTGTCGATTGTTTGCCGGTCGGTGGCATCCGCCCACAGGAAGCTTTCGACCACAATTTCTATCCTATTATCTTTCTGGAATATTTCTGATATACTTTCTACTTCCAATTCACCAATAACTTTTACATCAATTCCTGCCCATTCAATTGATAGATTTTCTAATTGCCATTAAGATTAAGATATGGTACAGAAAGAACACCTAGCCAGCCCTTCATATATTTCTGGGGCGAGCTTCAATATCATAACAGAGCCAAGCTTCTGGCTTTGAATGCACCAGAAATATTTGGGTACGGTAGATTGGGGTTATGTTACTGGACTAGAAATCCAGACGTCTGGACTAATGTGCTGGAGGTTCAAATCCCATCACTGCAGCAGGCGAATTTAAATTCAGTTAATTAACTAAATCTCGAATACAAAGCTAGTGTTGGTAATGGTGACCATGAAATTACGGGATTGTTCTAAAAAGCCAGCTGGTTCGCTAATTTACTTTAGGTGAGGAAATCTTCCGACCTTATTTGGTCTGGTCTATATGTATCTTGAGACCCACAGCAAAGTGGTTCATCTTAAATGCCCCCTGAAATGGCCTGGCAAACATTCACTTCTACCAAACGGTTATAAAGACACACGGTTCAAGAAGAGAGCTCGCCACCACCTTCTCAAGAGCAAATAAGGACGGCGAATAAATGCTGGCTTGGCCAGTTATGGCCACATCCCGGAAATGCTTTTTTTTTTTAATGGGACATTGGTTACTTGCTGCAACTTAAAGGGGCAGGCATATCGATTTGGCACTCTTCAGGAAGAAAATTAAGCACAAATTCCTGCAAGGGGTTGACGGTGGGGATGCACTCCGAAAATGTCTGCACGAAGTCAGAAAGATCGGGGTTCCTTTTCAGGAATGGAAGCCCACAAAGACGAGACCTGGTAGAATGGGCGGAGGGCGTGGCTATTGTTGAAGCTATCTTCACCATTCCACGAATATGGAAGCAATACCCTCAAACGTTAAATGGCCGTACTTGATCAGCCAAGTAAAAGAATGCACCAAATTACCTACCATTAATAGTGTTACTTATGTAAAACTTAGAAACCTGTATCACACCATCACCAGAGGGCTTAGCTGTTACAGACCCAACGGATCTCAGCATCCCTTTGGAGCACTGCATGTAAGCAGGACACCCACGCTTATCACCACCTTGCAGTTCAATTAATGGAGCTAAGGTCACATTTACTCATTGCATACATTACTCAGCTTCGTCGTTATTATGAGCATAACACTTGGCGACGAAATAACGAACAAACGCGCGAAAATGCAAAGAATTATTGGTATCCTGGATAAATTCTCAGAAGGGGACGATTGGGAGGCCTTCGTGGAGCGATTCGACCAATACCTCGTGGCCAATGAACTGGAAGGGGACGAGAACACTGCCAAACGAAGGGCGATCCTCCTCACCCTCTGTGGTGTAACATCCTATGGCCTCATGAAGAATCTCCGAGCTCCGGTGAAACCAACAACCAAATCCGATGAAGAATTACGTGCGCTGGTCATGGAGAACCTAAATTCGAAGGAAAGCGTTTTGATGGCGAGAAATCGGTTCTACATGTATCAACGGTCGAAGGGCCAGGAAGTGACGAGCTACGTCACTGAACTAAGGCGTCTTGTAGGACATTGTGAGTTTAAGGGATTCCTTGGGCAAATACTAAGAGAGGTTTTTTGCTTTGCAGTGGCCATAAGGTTACCCTTCACAAATTATTGACAATTGAAACACCAAATCTGAGCAAGGCAACAACGATAGCCCAGGCATTTATGTCCACCAGCGATAACACCAAACACATTTCGCAGCAAAAAACGTTTCGGCTAGTAATGTGCACAAAGGAAAGTCGTTTCGAAGGGAGAATTCAAATGGTATAACGAACACGCCGGCTTCTGCAAGTCCTCAGATGACCCAGAATCTGCTCTCAACCGTTAATGCGAGGCAGTTAACATTTTGTTGGCGTTGTGGAGCTGATCATCGGGCCCATCAATGCCGCTTCAAACACTACGCGTGCAAAGGCTGCAGAACAATGGGACACCTCCAGCGAAAATACAGGCCAGCTGCAAACCCTAAAAACACTGCAAATCACCACGTTACAGAAGAAGACCGATCCATGGTGGATCAGGCTGAACTAGAGAAGGCAGAAGTGAACGGAGTACATACCTTCACCACGAAATGTCCACCAATTATGTTAAATATAGAACTGAATGGAATTCCAGTATCCATGGAACTGGACACGGGTGTGTGTCAGTTTGAAATGAGCAATATGACCTTCGAAAGGCTATGGTGCAACAAGCTACAGAGGCCCAAGCTTAGCCTCATTCACACCAAGCTATGCACTTACAACAAAGAGCTGATCCCTGTAATTGGCAGCGCAGAAGTAAAAGTCTGCTATGATCGAGCAGTGCAAGATCTCCCACGATGGATCGTGCCACGGAATGGCCCCACACTGTTCAGCAGAAGCTGGCTGTGAAAAATCCGCTGGAACTGGGATGAGATCGGAGCATTTTCCTCCGTCGACGATTATTCATGTGCCCAGGTTCTGACCAGATTCCCTTCTTTGTTCGAGCCAGGCATTGGTCGTTTCTCGGGGGCGAAGGTGCAGATCCACTTGGATCCCGGTACACGACCCATCAACCACCAGGCATGGCGGTACGGTTATGATGCGAGGGAATGTGGAAATTGAGCTCGAAATGCTCAAGCGAGAATACATCATTGTGCCTGCAGAATTCAATGAGTGGGCCAATCAGATTGTCCTGGTACGATCAGATTGTCAAAGTTGACGGCACGGTCAGAATTTTTGGGGACGATAAAATAATGATTAACTGCTTTTCACTACAGGAGGAGTACCCGCTACCCAAGCGAGGCGATCTATTTGCGGCCCTGGCTGGAGGAAAGACGTACATCAAGTTGGAGCTGACGTCAGCCGACATGTTGCAGGAGCTGGCGAATCTTCGAAAGACCTCATCTGCACCAACATGCACAGAGGTCTATTCATATATAACATGTCACCGTTTGGGATTTGTTCGGCTGTGGCAATTTTCCAATGGAACATGGAGAACCTGCTAAAGTCTGTTCCGTGCACCGTGGTGTTCCAAGACGACCTACTGGTCACAGTTCGGGATACCATCGAAAACTTGGAGTACCTGGAAGAGTTTCTAAGTCGTGACTCAGGTTTAACCGCTCAAAGTATGTTTTCGGGGCGCCAGATGTCGAGTTCTTAGGACGAAGAATCGCAGCAGACGGCATCAGGCCGAGTGATGCAAATACGGACGCCATGAAGAATGCGCCGAGACCACAGAGTGTGAAGGAGCTGTGGACATTCCTGGGACTACTTACCTACTTCTATAATTTCCTACCTGGGATAAGCACCCTGCTGGAACTGTTGCATTCGCTACTATGCAAGGGAGACGTCTAAGTATGGGGGAATTCACAAGAGGCTGCCTTTGAGAAAGCAAGAACTCTATTTACTTCAAACAAATTGCTTGTTCTGTATTAGCCATGTAAACAATCCGTGCTAGCTTGCGATGCGTCATCATGCGGGGTCGGTTGTTCGTTACTACATGCTAACGAATAGGAAATTTTGAAACTGGTCGCTCATGCGTCCAGGAGTTTGTCTAATGCCGAACGACCCTGCAGCATGTTTGAAAAAGAAACCCTAGTATGCATTTATGGGGTGCAAAATATACATCAGCAACTGTTTGGTTTAAAGTTTTAGCTAGAAACTGACCATCAGCTGCACATTTCGCTATTCTCAGAGAGAAAAGCGACTAACACCAATGCCTCTGCCCGCATCCAAATATGGGCGCTCAGGCTGTCGGCAAAGAACGATGCAGTCCGCCACAGAAATGCTGTCAGTCAGCTAACTTTGCCGATCACCATGGTGGAAATGGCACAGCCTGCGGACTTGCTCTTTGTGGTGGATGCATTCGAAAATGAAAGGTCACCCGTTGCGGCCCACAAGATCTGGACTTGGACAAGCCAGGATCCTTTACTGTCTCGTGTAAAAAAAATACATGGGAGCTGGTCCAGTGTCCCAGCAGAGATGCAGGACGAGATTAATCCATTACACAGGCGCAAAGAATATATGTCCTTACATCCGGACTGTATTTTGTGTGGTAATCGCGTGGTCTTGCCCAAGAAAGGCAGGGAAACATTCATACGTTATCAAAACAGCACCCACCCTGGCCTCATAATGATGAAAGCCATCGCCATATGCGATGTGTGGTGGCCCGGCATCGACTCAGATCGAGAATCATGCATACACCTGTGCAACACTTGCTCTCAACTGAGCAATGCACCCAGAGAGTGCACCCGGGGGCATTGGAACGGTTCTGGGGGAGGTGGGTTCGCTGCAATCCGGCCGACATGCATCTGGGCAGGACTGGAACCAATGTCCTCGGGTAAATGTTTGCTAGTGCTGTTGTTGAGAAGTTAAACTAATATGGCAGGGGGATGGGAACCTATGCAGGGAGACAGAAGGAAATAAAATGGAGTCAGAATCAAAAGATAGAAAGGAGAATAGTAAAAGTGGAGGGCAGAGAAACCCAAGGCAAAAAACAAAAACGGCACATTACAGCAAAATTCTCAAGCGGCAGATTGCGTAAAAAGACAAGGCTGAAGTCTCTGTGCCTCAATGCGAGGAGTATTCAGAATAAGGTGGACGAATTAACTGCGCAGATAGCAGTTGATGGGTATGATGTAATTGGCATCACGCAAACATGGCTCCAGGGTGACCAAGGCTGGGATCACAGCATCCAAGAATATTCACCATTTAGGAAGGATAGACAGAAGGAAAAGGAGGCGTTGAGGCATTACTAATTATAGAGGAAATTAATGCAATTGTGAGGAGGGACATTAGCCTGGATGATGTGAAATAGGTATGGATAAAGCTGCCAAATTCCAAAGGGCAGAAAACGCTAGTGGAATTTGTGTATAGACCACCAAACAGTAGTAATGAGGTTGGCGACAGCATCAAAGAAGAAATTAGGGATGTGTGCAATAAAGATACAATAGTTATCATGGGCGACATTAATCTATCTATTGATTGGGCTAATCAAACTGGTAGTAGGAGGATGATTTCCTGGAGTGTATTAGGATGGTTTTCGAGAACAATATGTCAAGGAACCAACTAGAGAGCTGGACATCCTAGACTGGGTGATGTGTAATGAGAAGGAATTAATTAGCCAACTTGTTGTGCGAGGCCCTTGGGGAATAGAGACCATAATAGGGTCGATTTCATTTCAAAGATGGATAGTGACACAGTTAATATGGAAAGTAGTTTCCTGAACTTAAAGAAAGGTAACTGCGATTGTATGAGGTGTGCATTGGCTAGAATATACTGTCAAAGGATACAAAAGTTTGATGGTAGATAGCATTGGCAAACATTTAAAGATCTCATGGATCAACTTCAGCAATTGGAGAGCCCTGTCTGGAGTAAAAAATAAAACGGGCAAGGTGGCTCAATCATGGCTAACAAGGGAAATTAATGATTGTTTTAAAGTCAAGGAAGAGGCACATAATTTGGCTAGAACAAGCCAAAAACCCGAGGACCTGTGAGAAATTTAACTTTTCAAAAGAGGAAGAATAAGGTTTTAATTAAGAAGCGGAAAATATTGTAAGAGAGGAAGCTGACGGGAAAAATAAAAACTGACTGCACAAACTTCTATAAATATGTGAAGAGAAAAAGATTAGTAAAGACAAACGTAGGACCCATGCAATCGGATTCAGGTGAATTTATGTTATGGAATAAAAAATGGCAGACCAATTTAACAAATATTTCGGTTCTATCTTCACGAAGGAAGACACAAATAAACATCCGATATTACTAGGGGACAGAAGGTCGAGTGAGAAGGAGGAACTGAAGGATATCCTTAATGCGGGACATTATGTTAGTGAAAGTGATGGGACTGAAAGGCAATACATCCCCGGGGCCTGATATTCTGCATCCGAGGGTATTTAAGGAATGGCCCTAAAAATACTGGATGCATTGGTGATCATGTTCCAACAGTCTACCGATTCTGGATCAGTTCCTTTAGTTAGGAGAGTAGCTAACGTAATACCACTTCATAAAAAAGGATGGAGAGACAAACGTAACTATAGACCGGTTAGCCTGACATTCATAGTGGGGAATGTGTTAGAATCGATCATTAAGGATGAAATAGCAACACATTTGGAAAGCAGTGTCAGGATCTGACCAAGTCAGCATGGATTTATGAAAGGGAAATCATGTTTGACGAATCTTCTGGAATTTTTTGAGGATTTAACTAGCAGAGTGGACAAGGGAGATCCAGTGGATGTGGTGTATTTGGACTTGCAAACGGCTTTTGACAAGGTCCAGTACAAGAGATTGCTGTGCAAATTCAAAGCACATGTTATTGGGGATAATTTACTGAAGTTGATAGAGAACTGCTTGGCAGACAGGAAGCAGAGAGTCGGGATAAATGGGTCATTTTCAGAATGACAGGCAGTGACTAATGGAGTGCCGCAGGGCTCACTGCTGGGACCCCAGCAATTTACAATATACGTTAACGATTTAGATGAAGAATTGAGTGCAATATCTCTAAGTTTGCGGATGACACTCAACTGGGTGGCGGATGCTAAGAGGCTGCAGATTGACTTGGACAGCTTAGGTGAGTGGGAGATGCAGTATCATATGGATAAATGTGAGCTTATCCATTTTGTGGGCAAAAAAACGAAGGCTGAATATTAGCTGAATGGCGACAAAATAGGAAAATGCAAGGTACAACGAGAGCTGCTTGTCTTGTTTCATCAGTCGCTGAAAGTGGGCATGCAGGTACAGCAGGCGGTGAAGAAGGCAAATTGTAATTTGGCCTCCATAGCTGGGGAATTTGAATATAGGATCAGGGAGGTCTTACTTCAGTTGTCCAGGGCCTGAGTGAGGCCTCACCTGGAATATTGTGATCAGTTTTGGTATCCTAATCTGAGGAAGGACGTTCTTGCTATTGAGGGAGTACTGCGAAGTTTC
The DNA here is from genome assembly GCF_044704955.1 of Pristiophorus japonicus. Classification (NCBI taxonomy): domain Eukaryota; kingdom Metazoa; phylum Chordata; class Chondrichthyes; family Pristiophoridae; genus Pristiophorus; species Pristiophorus japonicus. Next base: position 12,020,950 of record NW_027252668.1, on the reverse strand, counting down.
ACCAGACTAATTCCAGGGATGGCTGGACGGTCATATGAGGAGAGACTGGATCAACTGAGCCTTAATTAACTGGAGTTTAGAAGGATGAGGGAATCTCACAGAATCGTATAGGATTCTGACGGGACGAGACAGGTTAGATCCGAGAAGAATGTTCTGGATATTGTGGAAGTGCAGAAGCAGGGGACATAGTCTTAGGATAAGTGGTAGGCCATTTGGAACTGAGATGAGGAGAAACTATTTCACTCAGAGAGTTGTTAACCTGTGGAATTCCCTGCCGCAGAGAGTTATTGATGCCAGTTCATTGGATATATTCAAGATATGCCCTCACGGCTAAGGGGATCAAGTGGTATGGAGAGAAAGCGGGAAAGGGGTACCGAGGAAGTGATCAGCCATGATCTTATTGAATTGCAGTGCAGGTTCAAAGGGCCGAATGTTCTATTCCTGCCCTTATTTTACATGTGTCTACGTTTCTATGAGATAAAGGCTAGGTTTCTGGTCGTGGCCCTGCACACCCTGGTCTGGGATCCACGTTGACGTTGCGAGCCCATTTCCAGTCAAAATGTTCTTCGTTGTTGTGGATTATTATTCAAAATAGATTCAACGTGTAATAATTTCCGGAAACACGTCCACCACCTGCATCGTAAGCCTACGACCCATGTTTGTCACATACGGACTTCCAGATGTCCCAATCAGCGACAATGAGCCGTTTTTCACCAGTCTTGAATTCAACGAATTCATGACCCCCAATGGGATCAAGCAAGTCAAGATCTGCTCCGTTCCAAACCGCATCCAATGGCCAGGCAGAACGGGCAGTTCAAACCATCAAGCAAAGCTTGAAACGATTGATGGAAGGCTCCCTGCAAACCCCACTGTCTCGAGTCCTGCTCAATTACAGCACCAGACAGAACTCGTTGACCGGGGATCATATTTACTCATTGTATACAATACTTAGTTTCATCCTTTATTGAGCATAACAAATTCAGTCTATTAAATATGCAAAATGACTTCCCTTAATGCTGTGTTAAATACTGCCATTGATTACCTACCAAAGAGCATGGTTAAATTTGAACCTGCAGTATCACCTGGAAGTATATATTCACTCACAGCTATACATAGATTGAAGCCAAATTATCCTCCCATCTAATGTACAGTACCTGCAAGATGTCTTATCTTCACACACACTATAGGTGGCATAGTGTATTATTATATACAGCTATCATAATGTCAAAGGGAATTTCTTAAAAAAGAACACACTTATCGAATACCTTTCGTATTCTTAATGCGTCCGAAAAGTTAACTGAAGTTGAATGAAACAGACAATAACACTTGAAGTATTATTCACCATCCACTTTAGAAAACTTGCAGACAGTACATAACAAAACGGAACTATGAAGAACAGGAGAAAACCCTCCAAATCTGCACCCAATAAATCCATATGAGGACGAAGCCCTGTAAACCAAGGTGGAATGGAAAAGTTGAAGAACGGCCAGCAACAAGTGAGAGGTGCAAACTTTCTCCTGATATTTCTTATCCTATTCACTCATTCACGCATCTCTCGCTAACCTTATGCTGAACTCGGTAATCTGTCAGCGTAAATGAAAGCATTATGAAAATGTTGTTCATAAGCACTCTATTGTAAGCTCAGGTACTCTTGGTGTTTCACCGGAAGAAAAATCCAGGACACAATAATGTTCCAAGCACACACACTTATACGCTATTCCTTCCATGGACCAGGTGAGATACAATCAGCCTGGAAAACTTAAAGACAGATTAGAGAAGAGTAACAGAGTGAGATACAGAGTATGAGGGAGTGGATGCTGTTGGTTGTAGTGGTGGTGCTGGTGGTGAAGGAGGAAATTGCTGTACAAGGACCAGTTTACAGCTCTGCTAAGCTGATAACCCTGGCGATTACCCAGAAGGATGCTTTTGGAGCATCAAACATTACGACAGTCATTGGGGCCTGTGCCAAGTACTATGGTGCAGATGGCAGCTTGGCGGAAGATCCATTAGCCACATTGCTCACCTTTGCTTGGTAGTTTTGTAGTGCACCATGAAGCATGTGACAACACCAGAGGTGTTAAAGCAGGACCGATCAACGTCATGGATGTTCAGACTGATGCAATAGTGAATTGGGATTCCAGATTGGAACAGGGCAGCTCCCCTGATATTACGAGGTTTGGGATCATCCAGAGGTTTATTTATCTCACTGTTGCGCAAAGCAGTCGCTCTTGGGAAGGAATTCCCAGCAAATGATGGCACTGCCTTTCAGGTGATCAAAACCAACTGGGCTTGTACCTCCCGTTCTTTTTGCCTGTTTAGCGCCCAGTTAACGCCCATTTAATCGCTGAAATGATGTATAACGGCGAGCTATCGGCCATTTTCACAAAAATGGAAACTGACGGGCTGTTTTAGGAGATTATCGTCCGGCGTTATTTTCCCAATGTACTTCAGGACACGAAAACATATTAACATCGGCCCACTTTTTTGGAGCGCAATAAGCAGAATGGGCGTTTTCAATGCCCATGTTATTGCACAGCGTTACTTTCCTCACGAACTTAATGCCGAGATTCAATAATAACGCCCAACGATTGTCTTTTGTCTGAACGAGCATATTAACACAAACTAGCAGCAATGGGGATCACCTAGCTTCAACCTCGTACACATATCCCTCCTTAATATCACCCGCTCAAAAATTCTCCCACAAAAAGTAAACCTAACCGGGACAGACGCCATGGTATGGCTGGCCTTTCTTAAATACCAATCTTAACTGAGCAGCTGATATCGGAAAGATTTGCCTGAAAGAGTGCTGATGTGAGTGACAACGCTGACAAACTGCTGTATGTGTGTGCAGCTCAGATATCAATGTTGCCCATCAACTTGGTGCGTGTTAACCTTAACGTTCATGAATGTTAAGTTGTATTTAACCCTTTCATGATGTGGGATCAACAGTGTGTAATGGTCCAGCTATCTAAGAAAGTGCGCAACAAGGTTATGCTCTATAACAAAAGGTGAACACAAATATTGGTCTAAAAACGGGAGTAACACAGCTAATAACACCCAACCGACGCCCACATCTCACTTTTTTTTCATTGACATAAATCCCATGGTAAAAATGTCCAGCAACACAGAATACAAAGCCAGAGCAAGAACGTGGTCACCAGCCCCCATTTATTTCAACAAATTTCAAAAACCCAGAGGGAGATATAACACAGCCATCACTTGCGCATATGCCGCTCACTTTGCTTCCCCATCCTCTTTCTTCTCCCCAGCTTTAACCCTCCCCTCCTCGCTTCACGGAGCTTTGATGAGGAACTCCTCAGGCGGTGCAACATTGGAGGAAAGATGAAGGCAGATGCGTTGTTTGGACAGGTGCGGGAGCGGGGTGTGCATAGGGGGCAACATTCTCTGATGCCTAAAAAGCTTCTTCTTTCTTGGTCGCATCTGTCGCTCGTAGTGATGGAAACTAGGGCTGGAATGCCACGTTCTGGGATCACCTGGAGGGCACTGGCAGCAGTATTCCTGTCTATTGCATCCAGGGTTACCGCCATGCGTGGCATTTTCTCGGAAATAATTGTGAGGTGTTGGGGGGCGGTGTTAGAGGTAGAAGAGAACTGGATGCGTGGGGGTATAAGGCAGCTTGGGGGCAGACGAGAATTTGGGGGGTAGAAGAGAGCTAAGGAGTAGAAGAGTGCTTGGAAGGGGAGTAGAAAACTTTAGGGCAGTAGAAGAATTTGGCGTGTAGAAGAGATTGGGGGAGTAGAACAGCTTGCGGTGTGGGGGGGGCGCTTGATGAGTGCTGGTGGCGGAGGGACAGAATAGTGCTTGGGCTGCGGGGTGCGTAGTATAGAGCTGGGGGCTGGGGTAGAAGACTGCTTGGGTGGAGGGTTGAAGAGAGCTTGAGGCGGTGGGCTAGAGGAGAGCCTAAGGAGGGAGAAGGGATATTCAAGTCGGAAAGAGAGTTTAAGGGAAGTGAGGTGGGTGTAGAGAGCTTGTTGGGGAGAGAGCTTGGAAGGGGCAAGATAGCTTCTGGCGAAGATAGCTTGTGGGGCGCAAGAGAGTTTGGGAGGCTATAAGAGTTGGGGGTAGAAGAGAGCTATGGGGTGGCGGTAGAAGCGAGCTGAGATTTTGGGGTAAAAGAGAGCTGAGAGGATGGGGTAGATGCGAGCATGGGTAGGGGGTAGAAGGGTGCTTGGAGGTAAAAAGGAGGTTGGATGAGATGACAACTTGGGGGGGGGGTAGAAGGGAGCTTGGAGGAGAAAGAGAGCATGAGGGGATGTGAAATCGGTGAAAGAAGAGGGCTGGGGAAGAGAGCTTGCGGGTTGAAAGAGCTTTTGGGATGACGTGGGAGAGAGCTTAGAGGGAGAGAGCTTGCGAGGAGAGAGCTTTGAGGTAGGAGAGTGCTTTGAGGCGGAGAGAGCTTGCGGTGAGAAGAGAGCATGCAGAGGGAGAGAGAAGAGTGAGCTTGGAGTGGTGTGGATGATGAAAAGAGGGAGCTTGTGGTGGGATTTGCCGAGAAGAGAGCTTGGGTGGGGGTTAGAGAGAGTGAACTTGGGGGAGGATACCTTGTAGAGACAGAGAGCTTGAGGAAGTGAAAGGTTGCTGGGGGTGCGGTTAAAAAGCTGGGGGAGGGAGAGAGAGACCTGGATGGGTGGTTGAGCTGCGGGAGGGGACAGCATGGGTGTAGGAGAGGTTGAGGGAGCGGTATGAGAATTCTCGTGGGGTCGGAGAACTTGGGAAGTGGTTAGGACAGCCTGGGGGTAGGAGAGTTTGGATGCGACGGCGAACTCGAGGGGGGAATGTGAGCTTGGTGGGGTGTAGCCGAACCTGGGGGTGCAGGAGAGCTTGGGGTGAAGTGAACTTGGAGGGTAGTAGATTTGGGGTGCAGGAGAGCTTGGCGGGTGTTTAGGAGAGCTTGGCAGTGGTTGGTAGAGCTTGGGATGGGTTGGCGAGCTTGGGAGTAGGACAGCTTGGGCGGTAGGGAGCTTGGCGTGTATGAAATTTGCGAGGTAGGAGATCTTGGCTGGGGAGGGTAGGAGAGCTTGGGTGGGTGTAGGAGAGCTTGGGGTAGGGTGGAGAGTTTGGGCTGAGGAGAGCTGCGGGAGCAGAGCTTGGGGGTAGGGGACTTTGGGATGTAGGACTGTTTGGGCGGTTGTTGAGTTTGGGGGTAGGAGACTTGGGGGGATAGGAATGCATGAGGGATAGGAGAGCTTGCGGGGTAGGTGAGTTTGTGGGTTAGGAGAGCTTGCGAGTGAAGAAGAATTTGGAGGGATGGTAGGAGAGCTTGTGGTGAGGAGAGCTTCGGGCGGTAGGGGAATTTGGGGGAGTAAGAGAGCTTGGGGGGTAGGAGCGCTTGGCGGGTAGGAGAGTTTGGCGGGTACGAGAGCTTTGAATAGTCGGAGAGCTTTGGGGTGTCAGGGTAAACTTAAAACTACCACTTGGAGTCCGTTAGCCTTAAAGTAAATGCAATTTTTATTTGTAAAATACACAATCCGGCAGGGGAGCTATCCTAGAAGGAATGCTCAAACATAGTGCCAGAAACATCTTATTTTATACAGTTTCATATTATAGCATCAAATAATTACGGAAGTTAAAAGTAATACGTGCTGATTGATTAACACATGATTGATTGGTACGGTCCTTCCTCCAATCTGGCTTCTACATACCTTAATTGGTAATTCCGGGTAGATGGTTTTATGATTCGTTTTATTTTACTGAAATCTTGTTATACAATTAAGAATCTATGTTATCTCTTTCTGTGCCCGACTGCCAAGGCCTTCCGTCTAATCATTGCAACATCTTCTCTCTGTGGATGGTATCCCACACATGCTTCCCACGGTCTGAAAAACAGCCTGTGGGATTCATTTCCAAAATTTATTAACTCCAAATTAAAACATCCCAATTATCATTATTAATTGTAAGTACGATTTTTAATTTCCCTATTCAGTCCCTCCTGTTGATCCCTGATTATTTCAAATAAACAGCCGACCACATATATGTTCTGAGCCGTCTGCTTGAAATGCTGATAACATATCCATATCCTTGGAATCGCTCATAGGTCCGTCTTTTGTGGCATCTTCACATACTACCCCTGTCCATTTCTCTGGAATATTGGCACGCCATTATTATTTGATTTTGTACATACAGAGCATAAGCTCGGGGGTCTTAATTATTTCCCTAATCGTTACAAAGTCATTCGCTTCCTTATCGCCTCCACATTCCGTAGTTAACAAGTCTGTTTGCTGTTAAGCTAGGACCACCGGTTGTATATCCCTCTGATCTCACACATCAAATATAGTTGGATAACGACACATATTCCTATCATTATTACCACAATTGGATTCCACATCCATTTGAGCATCGCGTAGGCTTTACGTGACCGGCCCTTAAAAATGTCCGACCCGTGATGAACCTAAAGTCACTTAGATTCACCATCACTCAGATCTGTTCTTGATTTGTGTAACTCATGAGGACATTTTGTCTGAGTAACCGCTCCTTCTCTTCTCCCAGGTACTTTATCACCTGGATGTGTGTTTCCAAAAAGGCGCTTACCTTTCTCAACTGCACTACTGGGGGTAGTCCGGATAGTCCTTTGGTGCTCCTGTGTTGCGCAATACCTTCCCATTGTCCTATTTATCAGTACGTTTCGGTTTAATGTCGAACATGACATATATTTCCTTCCTGGAATTCATTGATCGGGGGTTCCAATTGATCCGCATTCAAGTATACCATGTGGGTACTGGTTACACTTATGCAATTTTGTTCGGTTTCATGTATTCTGGTATCATTTAAGGGCTGCAGCTGCTATTCACAACCCCTTGCTATGCCTTCCATGCTGCATGGTGCCACTAGTGGTGTATGTAGCGGGCATACTTGCCGCAATGGCCACTTGATGCAGTCCATCCACTTGTGCATTTTATTCTTCGTGTCGATCCATTGTCCGTTAAAGTGTGGCTTGCAGAGGTTTTTATCGAATAGCAGTGGTTGGGTCATAAACCCTCAACATATCTAACTGTTAGTAACGTTAGCCAAAAAATAGTCAAATCATATCGCTTTTTATCACATCGCGTATGCGTCATGTCTGGCCTGACCGTCAGAATTTGCCTGGGGCATTCCCAGGGAATGTTATCTTTTCTAATCCAGCCCATTGTCCTTCCTTGATTCGAGCCATTACAATGCAGGGAGTCTTATTTGCTTCCTTCGTTAAATTAGCCAATACCTGTTGCTGTTCCCAGTTAGATTTGTTTGCCCATTTCCATATCATATGGTTTACAGCCATCTCCGCAGGCTATTGGCCTATAATGGTTTGTGCCTAACATCTGACAGCCTTACGGCATCTTTACTCAGTTATCCTGTTTTCTGTATTTTAGTTTACAGCGTTTCAATATAAATTGAGTTTATGGTTCCGAGTCACTTTTGCACCCCCGGCGAGTATGTATCTAGTAGGTATTGCCGATAACGAGCATTGGTTATATTTAGGGCAACATCCGGTGTCTTACAATACCTGGTACTATTTTCGGGTCAAACTTTATGATTATTGTTAAATATTTTACTGATGTGGCTATTCGTGTGCTCAGACGTTATCATGCAGAGTTTCCGGTGTGGCATCCGTTCCTGATTTGGACGTGGGTGTTTTACATTTATTATGACCACCCATGGAATCCTCTTGCCCAACTGAGAATTATTCATGCACATCACCCAGTCTTTTTCTTGCAAGGTTGCCAGTTTTCAGTCGTACGATTAGTATACTCCATTCTCTTAGTATATCAGCCTTCGTTCCGTATTTTGGTTATATTTTGGGGCGTATTGTCGTTACATTGTTTACATACAATCCTGGGACAAGCGGCCACCCATGTAAAGTTCAGCGTTACATTATCATTCTTATAAGTCATTAGTGCACGATTACCATGAACTGGTGCTCAATAGGTACATCGCCCGCAGTGAATTGTTAAATTAAAAACATGAAATTATTTCCACTCGGGGCATGTATATATTCCTTGGGTTGCTGCTTGTGGAGTCTTCCGTATAAAATATCGTTTAAGCCCTTTTACCTTTAATTGTGGAGGCACTGATAGGGGCAGTGCAGGCACTAACCTCATTCTGAATTTCTAGTTTTCTTATCTATGCTCTGCTTCTCTAAGCTACATTAGAATTGCTGCTAACGCCCCAGTCCCTCTCTTGCCTGTCTCCTGGATTGCTTTAGACAGGGCCGTTTTTCAGATCATGTTCATTCTTTCCACCATTTCCGAACTTTGGGTATGGTATGGTATGTGGTAACTCTGCTTGTTTCCGAGCAGGGCACATGTTTCTTTCATTATTTTGCGCGTGAAAAATCTTCCATTTTCTGAGTCTATCTTTAGAGGCACTCCCCATCAAGGTATCACCTCGCTAGCCAGGATCTGCGCTACCGTCCGAGCGGAGAAGTCCCTGGTATAGAAGGCTTCCACCTACCGGTGAATTGTTCTATGATTTCCAGGCAATTTCTCTTTCCACTATCATCTAGCACGGGCCGGTTAAGTATATCTGTAAATTTTCTCAAATCTCTGTGGCCTTAGTTTTTATCCCATTCGTACCTTGCATTCACTGCCTACATTAGGTTAGGCACAAATAACACACGATGTCAAAATGTAGCTACATCCTTCCCCATGCATTGCCGCCAATAGTACTGCGAGAGCAGGTACAACGTATTACTTCTTCCGGTATGTGTTATCCAGTGATATAATGTTAGTAGTTGTCGCGTGCAACACTGTGGTGCTACAACTTGCTCCCTGGGACCCCATACCGTATGTCATTCATTTAGTGGGCCCGGAGCAAACTTCATTCACTTCTTTCTTCCTGATCAACACTCTGGTGAACCTGTGTTTTATGTATGTCTGTCTGAACCCCTGTTGGCAATACTGATTTAATTTCAGCCTTAAATGCTGGCTCTAGCTTCTTTTTAGCTGCCATTAGTTTGGCTCCAAGTTCTGCAAACCGATTCCCCAAGGTGGGTAGAACTTGCGAGAGCGCGTGGTCCTTACTAGTTATTTTTGTGTGTGCTTTTACCTTGATTACCGCTCCTACCCATGGGTCCTGTGCTGCTTTTACTGGCCTTTTAACTAGCTTTCAATGTTTTACCACCTCACCAGTAGCTGTCTCATACACTCGTCATGACCAGCCTGCCAGAAAGTCGTGAACCACCCCGAAAACATTTCAACTATCTGCATGTATGTTTACCCGCTTTCCATTAGCTGACTCGAGATCCTTTGTACGGGCCACCAGTTCTGTCACCTGAGCTGACTTGTCTCCTGGGATCGTTCCTACCATTATTGTCTTTGCCTCCTGTGTCATTACCGCCCACCCAGTATGGGGTTCTCCATTAATGTTTTTTCTGGATCCGTCCACAAATAGAGTGTCATCTGGCTTGTCCAATGGCTCTTCCTTTACATTGCTATCCGTTTTTCCCTCTACTTATTCAGTACAGCTATCTTCCTCACCTTCTGTCAGCACCCCGGTAGCGGGGTAAATTCCATTATGCTTTTTTGTTATTACTGACTTGACTTTGGATAACAATATGGCCTCGCACTTAGCCTTTCGGCTAACAAAGATCGACCGCAGCTTTCCGTTATTTAGTAGTTCTACCAGGTTATGTTGTGTGTGCAAAATGGCCTGTCTCATCATCACTAATTGTTCGCATATTTTGACCGCCCAATAGGAACAGACAAGGGTGGTCACACTTCGGGGCTTCCCACTAACTACTGGGTCTTTCTTCATCGAGTAATAGGCCATAAGTCTCTACCGGCATCCATGTTCCACCATTACCATAGCAGAAGACCTTCACCATCTTGATCACATTATAGGTGAAAAGGTGTATTGATATCTGGCAAACGCAGGGTGGGGGCCGACATCAGAGCTCTTGTTAGCTCCCTGTGTGCCTCTTCGTGCGCTTGTCCCCAATCTATCTTCTGTATGGGTGCCCCAATCCCTTTAATTAATTTCTGTATAGCTCCCGTTTATTATTGTGCATGAGGTATACAATTTCGACTATAATTAAAGAGTCCTAATGCCTTCCTTACTCCACTAACATTCTAGGGCTTAGTCATAACCCTAATAGTCATCCATCGTTGCTCTGTGCTGGCCTTTTCGCCCTGACTGATCCAATATCCACGTCACCTCACTTTAGTCTGCGCCTGCCCACTAGCCATTTCTCTCCTGCATAGGTTCTCCCTGACTGTCCGCCCAACAGATCACCCCGTCTCGGGATTGTATTAGTAAATTAAATTCCCTCAATCGATCTATTCCTAGAATTGTGCCGTCTAGGTGGGGGCTTACCCAGACAATTACTGATATTAATCGCCACGCTATTTCCACCAGTTGGGGTTCACTTAATCATGCCCTCATCGTGCCCCGTTCCACTCCGCTTGTTGTAATCTGCTTGTTTGTTGTCTGGAAGTCTAGGTTGGTTATCGAGACAGAGGCCCCTGTGTCAATTAATATCTGGTATTGCTGACTCCCTAACAGTTCTGTTTAATACATCCGCAGGTCCTTGCTACCGCGGAGGTCGAGACCACCAAGTTCTCCTGCTTTCTGCCGTTCCGCCGACCTGTATACCACTCTGACTGTCTTCTCCCGGTTTTCCCTTCTTCTGCCATCGTACTTTTCCCTCCTGTCCTCCTTCTTTTCCACAGCATTGCGTTTTCGTGTGGCTCTTATTCCCGCAATTGCTACGCGTTCCTTTCCATTTTGTTGTCTTATTCCTAGCCCCCATCTGTGTTTGTGGGCAATTGTGTATTTGTAGTAGAGGGAACCACACCCATTGCATGCCCAGACCTTTCGTTCTCCTGCCTTTCTGGGTGCCGACTGCGGTTCCTATTGCTTCCAGGACCGCTGTCTTTACCTTGTCCTTAGTCTCTTGATCACAGAGCATCACCGGTCTATTTCACATGCTCAGCCTAATATGTCTCCTTAATTAGTTCCTACAGGGAGTGTGAGGTCCAGCACACCATGATGCTTGGACCTCAGCCCGACTTTCAGCATTTTTAGAAAGACCTTGGCATCCCTCCCGGCCGTGCATCACCCGAATATTCCTCATAAGTTTTTACATTTCGTTTCACATATTCTGTCACTATCTTAAGCCTGTGCCTATTAGAGAGCGAGAGCGAGAGCGAGAAAGTGGGAGGAAGAAAGAGAAGAGACAGAGTTGCAGAAAGCGCGGGAACGAACAGCAAATGGAGTGCTGAATGATGGCAGCGACAACCATTAGTAAAAGGAAAAGCCTAGGATACGTTAAGACTCCTATCCAAGTATTTATCAGACCTGTCTCTACTTTGTTGCAGAAATGAACTACGATGTAATAATTATAGCGCAATGTCTGAGTTTAATTTCGGATGCTTTGGATGAGAAGGACTTACCGATTTGGGTGTGTTGCTTTGCTCGGTTATTTTGTTACTGTGTTATTTGGCTGGTTGTGTTTGGACCGCCTTGACTTTCTAGGGCACCAGCAGAAAGACCAGAAAGATTTTGAAAAATAAAGAGAGTGGCTGAGAGTGAAATTGAATGCAGCAGTGAGAAGCGAAAAACTTACTGATTGGTTCACGAAAATGTGAATTTTGCGAGCAGACTTTGGTGGCAGCCAAAGTACACAGCGAGAGGCCTACAAATGGCCGCGAGTTCAGCAGTCGGGAGGTGCATCGCTGAGGCGTGAGTCCGGAGTCAGCGAGAGGACTATAAATGCCGCGAGTTCAGCAGTCGAAAGGTGCGTCGCTGAGGCGTGAGTCCGGGGATCAGCGAGAGGCCTACAAAATGCCGCGATTTCAGCAGTACTGAGGTGCGTTGCTGAGGTGTGAGTCCGCGGATCGGCGAGAGGCCAACAAAAGACTAGCTTGTGCAGCTACAAGAAGAGGGCAAAAAAGAAGTAGAAAGAAATCGAAAGGTGACGTCACAGCCAAAGCGGTAAATGATTGGCTGGTGATTGGTGACTAGTTTTACTTATTTCTTTATCAGTAAGTAACATTGACCATTGTTGTTGCCAATTATGTTAATGTAAGGGTTAAGTCATGGCAGGAGAGCTCGGACACGTGTTATGCTCCTCCTGTTCTAGGTGGGAAATCAGGGATGCCTCCGGTGTTCCTGACGACTATTTGTGCAGGAAGTGTGTCCGCCTCCAGCTCCTGACGGACCGCGTTGCAGAATTGGAGCTGAATGTGGATTAACTTGGGAGCATCCACGATGCTGAGAATGACGTGAAAGACTATTAGTGAGTTGGTCTTACCGCATGTAAAGGGTCCATAGCCAGATAGGGAATGGAAGACCAACCGGAAGAGCCGTGCAAGGAAGGTAGCACAGGGATCCTCTGTTGTCATCCCCCTGCAAAACAGATACACCGCTTTGATCCTGTTGAGGGGGATGACTCATCAGGGGGGAGCAGCAGCAGCCACGCTCATGGCATCGTGGCTGGCGCTGCTGCACAGGAGGGCAGGAAAAAGAATGGGAGAGCGATAGTGATCGGGGATTCAATTGTAAGGGGAATAGATAGGCGTTTCTGCGGCCGCAACCGAGACTCCAGGATGGCATGTTGCCTCCCTGGTGCAGGGGTGAAGGATGTCTCGGAGTGGATGCAGGACATTTTGAAAAGGTAGGGTGAACAGCCAGTTGTCGTGGTGCACTTTGGTATGAATGATATAGGTAAAAAACGGGATGAGATCCTACGAGACGAATTTGAGCAGCTCGGAACTGAATTAAACAGTAGGTCCTCAAAAGGAGTAATCTCGGGATTGCTACCAGTGCCACCTGCTAGTCAGAGTAGGAATCGCAGGATAGCTTCGATGAATACGTGGCTTGAGCAGTGGTGCAGCAGGGAGGGCTTACAATTCCTGGGGCATTGGAACTGGTTCTGGGGGAGGCGGGACCAGTACAAACCGGATGGTCTGCACCTCGGCAGGACTGGAACCAATGTACTCGGAGGAGTGTTTGCTCATGCTGTTGGGCAGCATTTAAACGAATATGGCAGGAAGATGTGAACCAATGCAGGAAGACAGAGGGAAACAAAATGGAGACAGAAGCAACAGACAGAAAGGAGATGAGTAAAAGTGGAGGGCAGATAAACCGAACTCAAAAAACAAAAAGGCCACGTTGAACCAAAATTCTAAAGGGTCAAAGTTTGTTAAAAAGGCAATCCTGAAGGCTTTGTTCCTCAATGCGAGGAGTATTCGGAATAAGGTGGACGAATTAACTGTGCAGATAGCAGTTTTCGGATACGATGTGGTTGGCATCAAGAAGACATGACTCCAGGGTGAGCAAGGCTGGGAACTCAACATCAAGGATATTCAACATTTAGGAATGATAGACTGAAATGAAATGGATGTGGGGTGGCGTTGCAAGTTAAAGAGGAAATTAATGCAATTGTAAGGAAAAACATCAGCATAGATGATGTGGGATCGGCATGGGTGGAGCTACGGAATGTGAAATGGAAGAAAACGCTGGTGGGAGAAGTGTACAGACCTCCAAACAGCAGTAGTGATGTTGGGGAGGGCATCAAACAGGAAATTTGGGGTGCATGCAATAAAGGTCTGTACCTTTATTGCAGTTATCATGGGTGACTTTAATATGCATATAGATTGGTCTAACCAAATTGGAAACAAGACGGTGGAGGAGGATTTCCTGGAGTGCATAAGGAATGATTTTCTAGACCAATATGTCGAGGAACGAACTCGGAGGGAGGTCATCTTAGATTCCGTGTTGTGTAATGGGAGATGATTAATTAGCAATCTCGTTGTGCGAGGCCCCTTTGAGAAGAGTGAACATATAATGGTGGAATTCTACATTCGGATAGAGAAAGAAATAGTTAATTCAGAGACCTTGGTCCAGAATTAAAGAAGGGTAACTTTGAAGGTATGACGCATGAATTGGCTAGGATAGATTGGCGAATGATACTTAAGGGGTTGACAATGAATGGGCAATGGCAGACATTTAGAGACGGCATGGATGGACTATCACAAGTGTACATCCCTGCCTGGCGTAAAAATAAAAAAGGGAAAGTGACTCAACCGTGGCAATCAAGGGAAATCAGGGATAGTATTTAAGCTAAGGATGCGGCATACAAATTGGCCAGAAATAGCAGCGAACCCGGGGACTGGGAGAAATTTACGACTCAGCAGTGGATGATAAAGGGTCTGATAAGGGCAGGGAAAATAGAGTACGAGAGGAAGCTTGCAGGGAACATTAAAAAGGACTGCAAAAGCTTCTATAACTCTGGAAAGAGAAAAAGGTTTGTAAATACAAACGTAGGTCCGCTGCAATCAGAATCAGGGGAAGTCATAACTGGGAACCAATAAATGGCAGATCAATTAAACAAGTACTTTGGTTCGGTATTCTCTAAGGAGGACACAAACAACCTTCCGGATACAAAAATGCTTGGAGAGTCTAGTAAGAAGGAGGAACTGAGGGAAATCATTATTAGTCGTGAAATTGTGTTGGGGAAATTGATAGGACTGAAGGCCGATAAATCCCCAGGGCCTGATGGTCTGCATCCGAGAGTACTAAAGGAAGTGGCCCCAGAAATAGCGGATGCATTGACATTAATTTTTCAACATTCCAGAGACTCTGGATAAGTTCTTATGGAGTGGAGGGTCGCCAATGTAACCCCACTTTTTAAAAAAGGAGGGAAAGGGAAAACAGGGATGTATAGTTCAGCCTGACATCGGTAGTGGGTAAAATGATGGAATCAATTATTAAGGATGTAATAGCAGCGCATTTGGAAAGAGGTGATATGCTAGGTGCAATCAGCATCGATTTGTGAAAATGAAATCATACTTGCCAAATCTTCCTGAATTTTTGAGGATGCTTCCAGGAGAGTGGACAAGGGAGAACCAGTTGATGTGCTGTATTTGGACTTTCATTAGGCTTTCGACAACACCCCACACAAGAGATTAATGTGCAAAGTTACATCACTTTGGATTGGTGATAATGTGCTAACGTGGATTGAGAAAAGATTGGCAGACAGGAAGCAAAGAGTAGGAATAAATGTGTCCTTTTCAGAATGGCAGGCAGTGACTAGTGGGGTACGACAAATTGCTGTGCTAGGGCCCCAGCTGTTAACATTGTATATTAATGATTTTGACGAGGGGATTAAACATAGTATCTACAAATTTGCGGATGACACTAAGTTGGGTGGCAGTGTGAGCTGCGATAAAACGCTATGAGGCTGCAGAGTGACTTGGATAGGTTAGGTGAGTGGGCAAATTCATGGCAGATGAAGTATAATGTGGATAAATGTGAGGTTATCCACTTTGGTGGTAAAAACCGAGAGACAGACTATTATCTGAATGGTGACAGATTAGGAAAAGGGGAGGTGCAAAGGATCCTGGGTGTCATGGTACATCAATCATTGAAGGTTGGCATGCAGGTACAGCAGGCGTTTAAGAAAGCAAATGGCATGTTGTCCTTCATAGCGAGCACATTTGATTACAGGGGCTGGGAGGTGTTACTACAGTTGTTTTGGGCCTTGGTGAGGCCACACCTGGAGTATTGTGTGCAGTTTTGGTCTCCTAACTTGAGGAAGGACATTCTTGCAATTGAGGGAGTGCAGTGAAGGTTCACCAGACTGACTCCCGGAATGGCGGGACTGATATATCAAGAAAGATTGGATCAACTGGACTTGTATTCAGTGGAGTTCAAAAGAATGAGAGGGAATCTCATAGAAACGTTTGAAATTCTGACGGGTTTAGATAGGTTAGATGCATAAAGTATGTTCCCAAAGTTGCGGAAGTACAGAACCAGGGGTCACAGTCGAAGGATAAGGTGTAAACCAGTTAGGACCGAGATGAGGAGAAACTTCTTCACCCAGAGCGTGATGTACCTGTGGAATTCTCTACCGCAGAAAGTTGTTGAGGTCAATTCATCAAATATATTGAAAAAGGAGTTGGATGTAGTCTTTTTACTCGGGGGTTCTAGGGGTATGGCGAGAAAGCAGGAATGGGGTACTGCAGTTGCATGATCATCCACGAACTCATTGAATGGCGGTCCAGGTTCGACAGGCCGAACGGCCGACTCCTGCACAAATTTTGTATGTTTCGATCAATCATTCCCAATCGGTCTCTCTTCCAAATATTAACCAGCCTTTACTCTGCTGCGCTTCCAAGATCAAGCTTTTTCAGACTAGTATGGCCGTAGGTATCTAACAGCTAGCCCTGTCTTTAGCTAAAGAGCTGTCGACAGATGCTTATTGCTTTCTGTCAGTTCATACATGATTGCTATCAAAAAACTTGGAAGCATTAGTACATCTTACCTTTCCCTTTATCTGCCTTCCATCATTGTTTTCTATCTCTCTTCGCACCATCTCTTACAAATACGCACATAAACTATAAGGCCGAGGCTCCATTGGTAAGTGCAAATCAGGACTTTCCATATTAGAGGGAGCGAGAGCGACAGATTTATAGATAGCGCGGGAACGAACAGCAAATGGAGTACCGAATGAAGGCAGGGACAACCTCGATTAATAGGAAAAGCCGAGTACACCTGGTATTAAGACACCTATCCAAGTACTAATCAGACCTGTGCCTACTTTGTGGAAGAAATGAGCTACAATGTGATAGTTATACCGCAATGTCTGAGCTTGATCTCAGACGCTTTGGATGACAAGGACTTACTGCTTTGGGTGTATGGTTTTTCACGGTTATTCTGCTGCTGTTTTTATTTGGTTGGCTGTTTGTGGACCCACTTGGCTTTCGATGGCAGCAGGAAAATGAGCAGTAAAGATTTGGAAAAATAAAGGGGCGGGTGAGAGAGAAATTGAATGCAGGATCGAGAAGCGAGAAGCTTGGTGATTGGTTGACGGTAGAGTGAATGTTGCGAGCAGCCTGTGGTGACAGCGAAAATCTACAGCATCTGGTATTCCAAATCGCTCTCCCGTCAAAGAACTAAACAGGCCTGTACTCTGCTCCGCATTCGGGATCAGAATTTTTCAGGCTAGTATGGCCGTAGTTATCTAATAGATGCCTCTCTCTTTAATTTTTGATCAACAGACAGCTGCTTATTGCTTTCTGTCAGCTCATTATTGAATGCAATCAAACAGTCCAGAAGCAGTTATACTTCTTCCGTTTCCTTTTACCTGACTCCCACCTTGTTTTCGATCTCTCTTCACGTCATCTCTCGCAAACACGCAAAAAAACTATATACCCGAGCCTCCAATGCTAAGTACAAATTAGCCCTGTGCATATGAGAGAGAGAGAGAGAGTGAGAGAGAGAGAGAGAGAGAGAGAGAGAGAGAGAGAGAGAGAGAGAGAGAGAGAGAGAGAGAGAGAGAGAGAGAGAGAGAGAAAGAGTGCAGAGGGTGCTGGATATGTCAGCGTCACCTTCTGACATTAAGCAGCTCGATTCGTTCCCGCTCCCTCATTCTAGACTTTGGACATATTCGTCAAGATTTAATAAAGAGCAACAGAAAATTGTTTTGTTGCAAAACAATTCGTTATGTTTATTTTAGAATGACAATACCGCACTTCAAGATTATATAGAACCATCAATACTTAGAATAGAAGTGGGACATGAAAGTTACAGGTGGAAAAACACACTCCCAGTCTTGCCTCCAAGCTCCCATTTCTACCTCTCTCAGCCGGAACTCTCGGGTTGCAGCGTTTATGCTCAGCAAAATATCCCTTGACAGTTCAGCTGGTTCAGGGTTCCCGGGTTCGCGGGAGGTGGTGGTTGGTCATTCCCTACCCGGGATGTGGTAGAGGACTTCCAACTGATACCTGGTCAGTCATCGCGAATCCGCTGATGCAGTTATGCCTGCTTTGGAAACGTACTTAGTAAGTACCCAATTTCCTTCCTCTGGCTGTAGTTTCGGCCCGCTTTTGTTAAATTTTCCCTGTTGGTCGTTAGGAATCGGCTGTGGTTTTCGGGTCTTGGTCGGACCCCGGTTTTTCCTTCGGTCTTTTACTTCCGTGGTTTCCCTGTTGCCTCGTGGTTGCCTGGATGGAAGGTGGTGGCTTCTGCTCAATTTTCTTATTTTCCTATCTTCTCAGCTGCTGTTCTTTTTCATCCTTTTTTATTTGATTGGTGAGGCTTCCAGTTATACTAATGTCTAGCCTGCTAATCTTGCCGCCAAATCTGAAAACTCCTTTGTTCTGTCTTGGCTTACTCCTTGATTCTGATGAGTGTCCTTTGTTAATTTTGGTGCGCTTGTTACCTTTTGATTAAAGTTAAATGCTTGGACTAGGCGTTTATTTTAGATGGGCTTGCGCGCCCTTTTCTTTGTCAAGTTTATCTGCTTGTTCCAGGGAGTCTCGGTGAGGCCAGAGATTTCTGTGGACTTGCTTCAGTATCACTGTGGGGTGGGGGCACTCTCCTGAGGGCGGGTATTTAGGATGCAAATTTCCTTTTTGGAGCTGAAAAGGTTAACAGTTACCCAGACAGTCTTTCATCAATTCAATACCTCAAGTCCAAAATACAGAGGTAGATCCCAAAACCTGCTTGCAGCTTTTCTTTTCACAAGCGTAACTTCTTTGATTAAAAGTGGAATTTTTTGACCCTTACAATCCCACATTTGGCACTCGTCTTAGCAGAGTGCCATTTTTGAAGAAAAATATTTCTGACACCCGAGAGCCAACCTTTCCTGGATTTACCTAGCCAACACCCAGAACAGACATTCCCCTTCCTCGAGAACATTACAGCGTTATCAGTCGCAAAATCGATCAGGACATTAAATTTACAATGTAAATTACACACCTAAAACTCTATTTACAAATCCGATCTCCGCGTTTTTACAGTAGGGAGGGAATAAAAACTGAAATATACCGCAGCGATTTTACTGCGGCAGAATCTTCATGTTCTCTGTTTCAGGATACATTCATTATTACATTAGTGCTCATTTAACATCCTCTGGTGTCGGAGTCGACGACTCTGACTTGTATCCAACAGCAAGTACCGAGCAGATACAGAATAATTACAAGTTGACAAATGACCAACACATGCATTCAAGTGTTCGAGGCACAGTATTACAATTGCACCCGGCTCCGGTACCGAAGAGGTCAGTACCTTTCATAGCGTGCTCCCTCTTGAAGACATTGGTTGCGACAGCTTTAAAACGGACATGTAGTCCTCCTAGAATTGCTCCAATATTCTCCACTCTGTAACTGGTGCAAGTCGTGAGGTCCCACCGATGATTGCCATTCTCACCACTATCCCCATGATAGTATGGTTAGACCGCGCCAATCTAGTTGGACATGGTAGGCTTCAGCGCCTAGACGGAGCTGTCACGGGCTTAACAAATTGCTAAACGGGTGGAGCGATGCGAGGTGCATGTGCTTATTCAGGAGGGGACTTGGCCTTTCTCGAAGTCCTCCAGATTGCTGCGGCTCTCGCCCAATAACATGCCCCATACAACGCAAACACCTGTTTTTTTGGAGCCTGCTCCGAGGCATTTTGTTCGAATTTTATCATATATTATTTTGGCGTCTCTTTTCAGCTCTGCGATTATTTCCTTCAAGTGGACCGTCATGGCTTGGTCCTCGTGCAGCTCTGAGCCTACCACTCAATTTGCCTCCCCAAGAAACTTGTGCAGCTGGTTCTTTAAACCGTTTATCTGCAAGGCAAGTTGGGCATCATCCATGTTATTTTCCATGAACGACCCTATGTTTAAAGCTGTGGCTATTTCATTCGAGGTCTCCCTTCTCTGCCTCTCTGTGCCCATTGTGTTACCTGCATTTAAACTGTATAGATCTGCCTTGTTTACATTCCGAAATGTACCTCATAGAGTCTGCTGAACATCTCTCGGAGTAAGGCTTCGTACAGCTGCTCTGTCCATTTTGGACAGCATGCAGGTTAGTGAACTTCAGTCAGATTTATCTTAGGGAAGTCACGGCATAGTGAACCACCTGGTATCGCTAATTCTCTGTTGGGACTAAAAACAACCCGTACCCTGGTCCGTCGTTGGTCGTAGGACATCTATCTACATCCGTCTGTTGCGTCGGGGCTGTGGGCAGGGATTTCCTGTTGTATGCAATGAACTCGGTGTCTTTATTATGGTTGGGGGGCTCCTGGCTTACACATGACACCAAGGTTCGATCTCACCTGATCATATCCCGGCCTCCTTCCACTGCCTGTGGAATGCAATGTATATGCCCACAGAACAGAACCGCTCTGACCATCACAGACAAAAGTAAATTCCTTGATCGGATACCCACAACATGATCCAGCACCTATTCACTCCTCGCTGAGTACCCGTGACTGTCTGGTAAATATCGTTATCTAGTCTTTCCTAATCAGCTATATCGACCTGTGATCGTGCTCAGCTTCCTGAGCCACTTCGATCTACCCAGTGGAAGGTGCACCGTACAACTAAGTCACACTCGTTTACCCTCTGTTAGGCTAAGCCGGTAGGCGGTGATCTTTATACTACGGCATGGGATGTACGCCTCCCCGTATATGAACCCGGAACGAGTGGAATACCGGGTACAATTTCATCCCAGCCACCCTGGCCATCTCCCCTTGTCGAATTAGGCGATGGCCTCATCCATGTCAAGTGCGTCACATCAGATTGTAACTGTGGGTGCTCTCGCTCCTGAGCACCCAAAAATGAGGGACTCTTCCGTCTTACCCCGACCGGTACGTGTCCCAAGTAGAGCGAATAATCGCAAGATCCTTCTCATCCTTCTTTTCCTGTAAAACACAGAGCAGATAGCCTTGCCAATGATGACGTTTCTCAGGCTTGGTGGGTGTGAAAAAATTCAAGTCAGTTAATTGAAATCTAAATTTAAAACTATTGAAGGAAACAATGTACATCGCGACCCGTCTCGGGGTGGACAGGCTAGGTGCTGACAACCCGCTGCTTTCTGCGGCCTCTGTGTAGGACGTGCATCGGTGATCACGGTACACTGGGCCGTGGGGTCCGGAGAGTCGTCCTTGGGGCCCTGGCTCGGGCGACTGGGGGTTGTCCCGAGACAGAATCTATGGGGCCCTCGGTGGTGCACTTCACTGCCGCTGTCTGTATGATCTGTGAAACTGCCGCTTCCAAGAGGGATTCCAAACATTTGGGCGCAGACCCAGTCTATGGAGCGGTTCCCCGCTCCTGACTCTCCACTTCGTTTGTTTGCTCTCCCAGGGTTGAACAATTTGCATTGGTTAATGTGGAGCCATTTTGTACGGCGGGGCATCTTCACTGCTTAGAACATGCGGCTTGCTTTATCTGTGATGCTGCACGGCCCCATGTAAAGCAGTTCAAAGGTCTCTACCCGAGCAAAATTCCTAACCATGACCTGATCCTCTATCTCCCATTCTTGATGCTTGCAAATTTCTAGCATCAATCGGTTGCTCCGATGCTGTTTTCTCATACTGCTCGCAGCTTTGCAGTGAATTGTTGAAGGTAACCAAACAGATTCCTGTCAATGCTGCCACGGTTCACCTCTCGGAGCGGACTTTACGTGAGCGCGGTGGCTAGCAGATGGATGGGTTTACGCATGATACTACCAGTCATGTTATCGTGTGGGGATTGCTCAGTGCTCTTTGACTGGCTGGTTCGGATCCTCATTAGGACCAATGGCAAGTCCTCCACCCATTTCTTGGGTGAGTCTCCAGTCTCCTCCTGCAGCCTTTCCTTGATGGTACGGTTTAAAAGATGAACAAGACCCGATGACTGCGGGTTATGAGCGACGTGCCATTTCCCTGCCACGGTGAGCACCTTAAAGGTCGCCTGCATTACCTGACCAGTGAAATGTCACCACTGATCAGACTCCACACACTTTGGTAGTACCCACAGGCGAATACCTCTCTTACAAGCATCCTTGCAATCCCAAATGCGCTGGCCGTTCAGCATGGGAAGGCTTCCACCCATTTGGAGAACTCATGCACCATGTCGATTCAGTGCGATGTAGTCGACTTTGATCGACTGCCACGGTCACGCTATTCTCCTGATGTGTCACATGGACACCTTCTTTTTCCGGGGGCCAGGTTGGTTTGCAGCTCACACGAGACAATTCGTGCACAACTCGTGGATGTCCTCCCTGAGTCCCGGCCACCAACCTGCCTGTTGCACCCGATGCCAGCTGGTCTCCGGTCCGTGGTGTCCCTCTCCTGCGCGCAAGTGGGCCAGCTAGAGGAATTCTCTCCGGTGCTGCAGTGGCAACACCCACTGTTCTACTTTACTCAGCATACCTTCATTTACGGCGAAATCTGCCATGCTGTACGGACCCTCTAACCTATCGCCCTTAGACAGTGTGCTCAGGACAGTTTTAAGGACATGGCCTTGTGCCTGAATGGTTTTCCGGTCCGGGGCCAAAGCTCACCCTGCACCACCTGATGTCCCATTACTGCTGCTGACCACCACTATTGGGCCTGAATCGTATGGATCACAGAACTTGGCCGGCCGAGCACCCTTTTTGGCCTGTACATCGGCCTGCTGGTTCGCCATGACACGGAGTTCAGTTTTCGAATGGGCCTTCATCTTGTGTATGTATACATCCCCTTCAGTCGCTAAAGCTGCCATGAGCTTTTCCAAAAAAGGTTTTGATATCAGAGTTTAACGTCTACAGATGTGTATCCGCGACGGGACACAATGGATAGGTATTCCGTACACGAATTGCACGGGAACATACTGTCCGAGCAAATCGTATAGGTGTAGGGAACACTTCGGGGTCGGTGACGACATATACCACCGCCGACAGTTCAGCATGCTGGGCGCTCATGGTACTCGGGAATTTATTCGTCAATCCCGCATCCACTGAGTTGGTCGCGAGCAGACACTGTGCTGGATCCGTCCACTTAGATCTCGCGGCCTGTCAGGTGTATCCCGACCCGAAAACATACGTCGACATCCCATATCCTGAATAGAGCATATTGGCGGCGAGCTTGGGCTCACAAAGGCCTTTTATCTTCAAATTCATTGTGAGAGCAATAATGTCTAGCGAGCAATTCGTGCACTACTCACTCTACCATCCATTATTCTCTCATCTAGAAGCGTAAAGGTGGGCGGATGATGGGTGAGGAGAGTTATCAGGGACACCCCTGTGAAGATTTGTGACCTCTACCCAGCCCAATGAGTGGCAAGCAGGAGCCTATCACAGTTGGAGTACCCTTTCTCCACATCATTGAGGTTTCTGGAGAAGTAAACCATTGGCCTCATGCTGTCCCCGCGGGCAAACAGCTCCAGAATGAACTGCTCTCCCCCATCAATTGATCCTTGGGCCGGTGTTGTCTACAAATCTTTCTAGATCTGATTGAACGCCTCACGATAACCCTCATCCCACTCGCTCTCCATGCCTTTGTGCAGGGCTCGGAACAGAGGGGCTGCTGTAGCCGCATAATCTCTGCAGTACCCCGTGAGTCGCAGGAAGGATCTTACTCTCGTTACCATGGTCGGGGCAGGTAACTCCTGTACCACCTTCCTCCTTGCCTCATCGATGGCCCTTTCACCAGCATGTATGGCCAGCCCAAGGAATTCACTTCCTGCTGGCCAATCTGCGCTTTCCTAGGGTTTAGTTTTAACCCTTCCTCTCTCAGCAGCTTCAGCAGCTCAGCCAGCAGTGGGCCATGCTCCTCCCCCTCGTCGCTGAACAGGAGCAGGTCGTCCACAAACTGCACTAGCTGCTGGCGTCTGCTATACCCTTTTAAGCAATTTGCCATTAATTGGTTAAAGATACTAGGGATGTTATGAAAACCGTGAGGGAAACAATTCCCAGTGTACTTTGGTCCTTTAAGGTGAGGCGAACTTGTAATGCTCCTCACGATTTTAAGGGCTGGACCAGAACTCATTCGAAATGTCCAGCACCGTGAAAGTGGTCGCCGATGCTGGAATGTTACCTTTCAGGTCGGTTACGGCTGCGACCGTGGATGCATTAGCTGCGATGTTCTTATGGAGCACCCGAGAGTCCGCCATGGCCCTCCATGAAATGTCCGGTTTCTACCGGCCAAAGTGGGGAGTTCACAGGGTTGGCTATCGGTCTCAACAGATCCTGCTTTACGAGTGAATTCAGAGTCGTGTCCACGTCCGCTTCAGCCTCCGTGGAGAATGTATATTGTTCCTGTGATCGGACCAAGGATCCCCTCCTACTCTGACCTCAACCCCGTTTACACTTCCACAATCGTGTTAATGGGTGGCGAATGCTGCGAGATTGGCCTGCATATACGCCTCGTACTCCGCCAGGGTGTGACTGAGCAGCAGTTAAAGTCCGTAATCCGACTTCGGCTTCACCATACATAAGTTCATCTTACCTTACTTCCCTGGTATGACCACCACCTCTCCTTTCTCTCCTGTACCAACTGCCCTCCAAAGACAGTGGTTCCTAAGATCCACTTGGATCTTGTGGGCTGGAATGAAGTCTGACCTCAGAACTCTCTTCCTTCCCGCTCTCATTTCATCAGGACACACGCCCATTTAGTGCCGAGAGCTCCCAGATGAATGGTCAGCGGATTGGAAAGCGACCCAGCCTGTTCGTCCCGTGTGAAACTCATTAGAACGTACGGGACCTCATGAGATAGAAGGGAGGCGGCTGGGTTATCTGCGTATACAAGGGTGCTTCAACTCCGCTATCTAGCAGATAGGTCCATGTCACCTTCTCCCCCTCCATCGTAACGCACGGTCTCTTGTGTGCATCGTATTCTATGAGATAAAGTTACACAGGCGGCGCCGTATCAAGTCATGTGTCGGGATTTGGCGAGGCGGATGGAATCTCCCTGCTGGCTGCAGTGGCTATATTGCAAGGCCCGTTTAAAACAGTCCGCAGTGCTTCCATTAACTACTGAAATGTTTTGGAGGAGCTCTGCGCACCGGGTTCGAGATTTTGCTAATGCACTTGGGATCCCTTTTGCACTGCCCTTCCAGGGGTTTCAGCAATCTTTCCTGCTTTGCCCTTTCTTCCCGCACCCAAAGCAGCAGCGCTTTTTATCGGAGGGGCTGCCCTCTTTCTGGTGTCACTCTCTTTTTCTTTGGCTGGGTCAAAATTCGTGGACAGTGCCTTTTGCAGCACTTTCTTACTCCACCCTGCGATTCCTAGAAGCTAAGTTGACCGGTCTAACTACGGTCTACTCAGTAGACTGGAGGTCTCTGGAGTAAAACCAGAGCTCCGCTTTGGCCTTTATCCTTGTTAGGCATTTGTCATCGGGATACGGAGCCAGAGAACCCTTTGGTCTCTGACGAGGTTATCAAACACAGGCAGTCTGGAAGATGGGCCACAGTCTGTCTGCGAACGCCTGCGGGATCTCTCCTGTAAGCTGTAGTGTCCTCTCCACTCGGGAAAACGGTCTCGCATCGTGAGGCCCGTAGGCTCCAGGATTTCTTCCTGGATGTCCGCAAACATACTTTGCCCCGTCTTGGTGTTTGTGGAAAGTGACTGAGAAAATCTGCTGTAGATGGAAAACAGATGCATTTCGGCCATTTTGGCGTCATCACAAGCATTTATCCCGCACGGCTGTTCCTCCTCCATGAATTAAACAGATGGGTCCTCCTTATTAGTAAGTTTATTCAAGTTAGCCACCATGGCCCTTAGATGCTGGGTACCATGTGGGAGCAGAAAGTGACTCTCTTGGTCCCCTTGCTCCTGACGTACATTGGGCGCTACATATTTATGCTGCCGGATCGGGCACAACGGTCCCTGTCCCGGCCCTTCTCGTATTGGTTCTGCGTCTCTATGCTCCTGCTGCCATACCGAGTCTGATCCCGGCGCCACAGGTCATGGTCGAGCGTCACTATCTGCCCTGCAATCCCCCTCCTCGTTTTACTCTTGCTGCTCCCTGTCTACCTGGGCCGCGCCAGGGATTATAAAGCAAACCATATCTTTGGGGTGAGAGAGTGCATGGTTCAGATTCTGGATTTGCACCTGTCAGGGACCATGGTCTCCCATCTCAAAGCCCTTGCTACTCGCGACGCGGTATGACATTGAATATCTCTCAACTTCTTCTCCTGCTCTTTAAGTTGTCTGGTAAGGCGGTTGTTTCCTCCCGCATTAACATCTCAGTACCCTTTGCTTCGGTAACATCGCAATGCAAGTAATCTTGGTGACTCCAGTAATTTTCCTCCAGTTCCCTTCCATCCTGTTTCTCCACACTTAGTTCCACCCATAATCTCTCTCCCGCTGTAGCCCTTAAGCCTGATCGTGCCTCGGCCTCCCCGATTTCTGCCTCCAATTACTCGACTCTTTCGTCCAACATCTGGATCTGTCACTGCAGGCAGATGAGTCACATCACCTTTTCAACAAAACGCCTATTCTCTATACTCTCATTCCACTTTGCGGCTGCATCTCATGAACGCTCAGTGCGCAGTAGGCTACGCATCCATTTCCGGGGGATGTTCAGCTTCTTAAACGCATAGGAGGCGATTCTCTCCTCCATTTCGCACCTTTCCTCCGAAATATCGTCCACTACATTACATGGGGTACTGAAGTTGCATGTTCAGCCATGAACTCATTGAATGGCGGTGCAGGCTAGAAGGGCCGAATGGCCTACTCCTGCACCTATTTTCTATGTTTCTATCCCTTTTGCCAAGGTCCTACTGCGGTCGTCATTCTGTCAGGGTAGGTGGATTTGTCAGCTTCACCTTCTGACCCTGAATGATTCGAATCGCTCCCACTCCCTGGTTCTGGATATTGGACTTATTAGACAGGATATAATAAATAGCAGCAGACAATTTTTTTGGTGCAAAAAAAAATCCTTATATTTATTTTGGGATGATAACACGGCACTTCAAGATTTATATAGACACTTCAATACTTAGAATAGTTGGGGGAATAATAAGTTAAAGTTGGAAATACACACTCCCAGTCTTGCCTCCCAGCTCCCACTTCTAACTATCTAAGCCAGAACTCCTGGGTTACGCGATTATGCTCACGAAATGATTCCTTGACACTTGAGCTGGTTCGCGGTTTTGGACTTCACGGGATTTGGTGCATTGTGCCTGCTATACCCCGGATGTGGTAGAGGAATTCCAACTGCGCACCTGCTCCGTCTTCGTGATTCCGCTGATGCACTTGGGTGCGTTTTGGAAATGTACTTGGTGAGTACCCGATTTCCTTCCTTTCGGAAAATTTTACCTCGTTGGTCGTTAGGAATCGGTTATTGTGGTCGGGTTTTGATCGGAACCCGGTTTTTCCTCCGGTCTTTTCCCTCCAGTGTCGATTTGTTGGTCATGTTGTTCCTGATGCCTCTTGGTTGCTAGTATTTGAAAGGAGGTGGCTTCTTCTCAAGTTTCTTAGCTTCCTAGTTTCTCAGCTTCTATTCTTTTTCATCCTTTTTCTTTTGCTTTGTGAGGCCTCTAGTTATATTACTGAGCGGCCTGAAAATCTTGGCGCCAAATCTCAAGACTCCTTTGTTCTGTCTTGGCTGGCCCATTGATTCTAATGTGTGTTCTTTGTTAATTTTGGTGTTCTCTTTACCTTTTGATTAGAGTTAAACGGTTGGGCTAGTTGGAGATGGGACCCGGAAATACTGCGTTTATTTTACATTTGCTGCCGAGCCCTTTTCTTTGCCTTGTTTCTCGACTGGTTCCGGGAGGTCTGGGTGAAGCGACAGATTTCTATGCGTTTGACTCCGTATCATTGTGGGGTGTGGGCACTCTGCTGTGGGCTGGTTGCTTAAGATGCTAATGTCCTTCTGGAAGCTGACAAGGTTTACAGCTTCCCACTAATCTTTGATCAATCTATTACCCAAAGTCCAAATTACAGGGGAATATCCCACCAACCTGCTTGCAGCTTTTCCTTTCAAAGACCTAACTTTGCCAGAAACACCAGAATTTTGTGACCCTTACAGATGTGATAGTTATAGCGCAATGTTTGAGTTTGATCTAGGATGCTTTGGATGACAAGCACCTGGTATTCCCAGTCGGTTCCCTTCCAAGTACTAACCAGGCCTTATTCTACTTCGCATTTGAGATCAGAATATTTCAGACTAGTATAGCATTAGGTAGCTAACAGTTGGCTCCCTTTACTTAAAGAGCCACAGATAACTGCTTATTGATTTCTGTCAGCTCATGCATGAATGCAACCAAACAGCTCGGAAGCAATTGTCCTTCTTATATTTCCTTCGCACCTTGTTTTCTATCTCTCTTCATGCCATTTCTTGCTAACACACACACAGACGATAAGCCAGATCCTCCATTGCTAAGAACAAATCAAGTCTATGCCTATTGGAAAGAGAGAAGAGAGAGAGATCGAGAGAAAGAGAGAGAGAGAGAGAGAGAGTAAGAGAGAGCGAGAGGGAGAGGCAGAGCGAGAACGAGAGGGAGAGATAGAGTTGCAGAAAGTGCAGGAACAAACAGCAAATGGAGTTCTGAAAGAATCCAGCGACAACCTCGACTAATCGGTAAAGGCTAGTACACCTAGCATTAAGAGTCCTATCCAAGTACGAAGCAGACCTATTCCGAATTTGTTGCCGAAATGACCTGAGATGCGATAGTTATATCGCAATGTGTGAGTTAGATCTATGAAGCTTACGATGACAATGACTAAGGGTGTGTAGTTTTGCTCGTTTATTTTGTTGCTGTCGTTTTTGATTGTTTATGTGTGGAATCCCTTGAAATTATATGGCAGCAGGAGATTGAGCAGCTAAGATTTGGAAAAATAAAGGGAGAGTGTGAGAGCGAAATTGAATGCAGGAGGGATAAGCGAAAAGTTTGTAGATTGGTTGACGTCAGTGTGAATGTTGCGGGCTGCCTGTGGTCGCAGCAAAAGTCGACAGCACCTGGGATTGCCAGTGGGGTTCACTTCCAAATACTAACCGGTCTTTACTCTGTTTAGCATCTGACATCAGGGTTGTCCAGAGTACCGTGTGCGTAGCATTCTAACAGTTGACACTGTGTGTACTTTAAGAGCCACAGACAACAGTATATTGCATTCTGTCAGCTCATATATGAATGCCATCAAACAGCTCGGAAGCATTTACTTCTTACATTTCCTATTATCTGCCTTCCCAACTTGTTTTCTCTCTGTTTTCAGCCATTCCTCGCCAACACACAGACAAAGTATAATCCCGGGCCTGCATTGCAAAGTACAAATTAGATCTGGGCCTATTAGAGAGCGAGAGCGAGTGCGAGAGCGAGAGTTGTAGAAAGCGCAGGAACGAACAGAAAATGGAGTGCTGAACGAAGGCAGCGACAACCTCGACAAATAGGAATAGCCGAGAACACCTGGTAATAAGTGTCCTAGCCAAGTACTAATCAAACCTGTCCCTACTTTGTTGCAGAAATGAGATACAATATTTTACTGATAGCGCAATGTCACAGTTTGATCCAGGATGCTTTGGATGACAAGGACTTACTGGTTAAGGTATGTTGTTTTGCAAGGTTATTTCTTTTTTGGTTAGTTATGTGTGG
The DNA here is from genome assembly GCF_044704955.1 of Pristiophorus japonicus. NCBI lineage: Eukaryota > Metazoa > Chordata > Chondrichthyes > Pristiophoridae > Pristiophorus > Pristiophorus japonicus. The sequence goes on along the minus strand of NW_027252668.1, from coordinate 11,991,684 downwards.
AGCCCTTCACTTTCTATGACAGCAGGAGAATGAGCAGAACGATTTGGAAAAAGAAAGGGAGAGGGTGAGAGAGAGATTGAATTCAGGAGGGAGAAACGAAAAACTTGTTGATTGGTTGACAGCCGTTTGAAAGTTGCGAGCATCCTGTGATGGCAGAAAAATTCTACGGCACCTGGTATTCCTACTCGTTCTCCCTTCCAAGTACGAACTATGCCTTACTCTGCTTCGTATCCGATATCGGTTTTTCAGTCTATTATGGCCGCAGATATCCAATAGCTGCTACTTTCTTTACTTAAAGTTCCACAGACAGCTGCTTATTGCTTTCTGTCAGCTCATTCATGAATGCTATCAAATACTCGCAAGCATTTGTACTGCTTTCATTTCCTGTTACCTGCTTTCCCACCTTGTTTTCTAGCTGTCTGCGCGCCATCTCTCGCTAACACACACAAAAACCATAAGCCCGAGCCTCCATTGGTAACTCCAAATCAGGCCTCAGACTATCAGAGAAAAAGAGAGTGAGAGAGAATGAGAAAGAGAGCGCGAGAGCGAGAGCACGACGGAGACTGAGAGCGCGAGCGAGAGAAAGAGTGAGAAGAGAGTTGTAGAAAGAGCGAGAACGAAAAGCAAATGGAGTGCTGAATCAAGGTAGCGAATATCTCGATTAATAGAAAAAGACTAGTTCACATTGTATTAAGACACTAATCCAGGTACTAATCAGACCTGTCCCTATTTTGTTGCAAAAATAATCTACGATGTGGTACTTATCGCGCAATGCCTGAGTTTGATCTAAGATGCTTTGCATGACAAGAATGACTGGTTTGGGTTTGTTGTTTTGCTCGGTTACTTTGTTGCATTGTTTTTTGGTTTGTTGTATGTGGACCCGCTTGACTTTCTATGGCAGCAGGAGAATGGGCTACAAAGATTTGTAAAAATAAAGGGAGAGAGTGATACAGAAATTGAATGTTGGAAAGAGAATGGAACGTCATGTTGATAGGTTGACGACAGTGTGAATGTGGCGTGTAGCCTGTGGTAGCACCTGGTACTCCCTGTCCTTCGCCCTTCCAAGTACTAACCTGGCCTTACTCTGCTTCACATCCAAGATCAGAGATGTTCAGAGTAGTATGGCCGTAGGTATCCAACAGCGGGTTCGTTCTTTACTTCAAGCGCCACAGACAGCTCCTTATTCTTCCTGTCAGCTCACACATGAATGCTATCAAACAGCTCAGAAGCATTTGCATGTCTTACCTTTCCTTATACCTGTCTTACCTTATTTTATTCTCTGTTCACGCCATCTCTCTCTAACACACATGCAAACTATAAGCCCGAGCCTCCATTGCTAAATACAAATCAGCCCGCTGCCTATTAGAGAGAGCGAGAGCGAGAGCGAGAGAGCAAGCGAGAGAGAGAGTTATAGAAACAAAATGCATGAACGAACAGCAAATAGAGTGCTGAATGAAGGCAGCGACAACCTCGATTAATAGAAAAAGCCGAGTTCACCTGGTGTTAAGACATCAATCCAGGTACTAACCAGACCTGTCCCTATTTTGTTGCAAAAATGAGCTACGATGTGGTAGTTATAGCGCAATGTCTCAGTTAGATCTAAGATGCTTTGCATGATAAGAATTACTGGTTTGGGTGTGTTGTTTTGCTCGGTTACTTTGTTGCATTATTTTTTGGTGAGTTGTGTGTGGACCCGCTTGACTTTCTATGGCAGCAGGAGAATGGGCAACAAAGATTTGGAAAAATAAAGAGAGAGAGTGATACAGAAATTGAATGTAGGAGGGAGATGGGGGCAGCTTGTTGATAGGTTGACGACAGTGTGAATGTGGCGAGTAGCCTGTGGTTCAATGAAAGGTCTACAGCACCTGGTACTCCCTGTCCATCGCCCTTCCAAGTACTAACACCTGGCCTTACTCTGCTTCACATCCAAGATCAGAGATTTTCAGAGTAGTATGGCCGTAGGTAACCAACAGCGGGTTCGTTCTTTACTTCAAGCGCCACAGACAGCTCCTTATTGCTTCCTGTCAGCTCATACATGTATGCTATTAAACAGCTCAGAAGCATTTGTACGTCTTACATTTATTTATACCTGCCTTACCACCTTGTTTTATTCTCTGTTCGCGCCATCTCTCGCTAACACGCAGACAAACTATAAGCCCGAGCCTTCATTGCCAAATACAAATCAGCCCTCTGCCTATTAGAGAGAGTGAGAACGAGAGCCAGAGCGTGCGAGAGAGCAAGCGAGAGAGAGAGCGAAGGAGAGTGCGAGAGAGAGAGGGAGTTATAGTACAAAATGCATGAACGAACAGCAAATAGAGTGCTGAATGAAGGCAGCGACAATCTTGAATAATAGGAATAGCCTAGTACACCTGATATTAAGACACCTATCCAAGTACCTATCAGTTATAAACCTAATTTGTTGCAGAATTGAGCTACGATGTTTTAGTTGTAGCGCAATGTCTGAGTTTGCTCGAGGATGCTTTGGAGGACAAGGACTTACCGGTTTTGGTGTGTTATTTTCCTCGGTTATTTGTTGCTATGTTTTTTGTTTGGTTGTATGTGGAACCCCTTGACTTTCTGTGGCAGCAGGAATATGAGCAGCAAAGATTTGGTAAAATAAAGGGAGAGGATGGGAGAGAAATTGAATGCAGGAGGGAAAATTGAAAAGAGTGTTGATTGATTGACGGCAGTGTGAATGATGCGAGCAGCCTGTGGTGGCAGCAAAAGACGACAGCACCTGGTATTCCCACTCGCTCTCCCTCCGAAGTAGCAACAAGGCCTTATTCTGCTGCGCATCCGAGATCAATTATTTTCACACAAATATGTCCGCAAATATCGAACAGCTGGCACTCTCTTTAATTAGAGAGCCACAGGAAACTGCTGATTGCTTTCTTTCTGCCAATACACGAATGCTATCAAACAGCTGAATGCGATCAACAGCTTGGAAGAATTTGTACTTCCTCCATTTCCTTTTACCTGCCTTCCCAACTTGTTTTCTATCTGTCTTCTATCCGTCTGTCGCTAACACACACACAATCTATAAACTCGAGCCTGCATTGCTAATTCCAAATCAGGCCTGTGCATATTAGAGTGCGAGACGGAGAGAGAGAGAGAGAGTTGTCGAAAGCGCAGGAACGAACAGTAAATGCATTACGGAATGAAGGCAGCGAAACCCTCCATAATATTAAAAGCCTAGTACATCTGGTATTAAGACTCCTATCCAAGTATTAATCAGAACTGTCCGTACTTTGTCGCAGAAATGAGATACCATGTGGAAGTTATTGTGCAATCTCTGAATTTGATATTGGAAGCTTTGGATGACAAGGACTGACTGGTTTGCATGTGTTGTTTTCCTCGGAAATGTTGTTGTTGCTTTTTTTGTTTGATGTTGTGTGGATCACCTTGACTTTCAATTGCAGCAGGAGAATGAGCAGCAAAGATTTGGAAAAACAATGTTAGAGAGTGAGAGAGAAATTGAATTCAGGACGGAGAAGTGAAGAGCTTGTTGATCGGTTGACGGTAGTGTGATTGATGTGAGCAGCCTGTGGCGGCAGCCAAAGTACACTGCTCCAGGTGTTCCCCGTTGTTCTCCCTTCCAAATACTAACCAGGCTTTACTCTGCTTCGCATCCGAAATCAGGTTTTTTCAGACTAGTATGGGCGTAGGGATCAAAAAGCTGGCTCGCTCCTTAATTAAAGAGCCACAGACAGCTGCTTATTGCATTCTGTTGGATCATTACTGAATGCTACCAAACATCTCGGGATTATTTATCCTTCTGATGTTTCACTTTACCTGCTTCTCACCTCGTTTTCTATCTCGCTTCGCGCCATCTGTCGCTAAAACACACAAACAAACGATAAGCCCGAGCCGCCATTACTAAGTACAAATCAGGCCTGTGCCGATTCGAGAGAGATAGATAGAGAGCGAGAGCGAGAGTGATAGAAAGCACAGGAACGAAAAGGAAATGGAGTGCTGAAAGAAGGCAGCTACAACCTTGACTAATAGGAAGAACCTAGTATAACTGTCATTTAGACATCTATCCAAGTATTAATCAGACATGTACCTACCTTGTTGCAGAATTGTGCTACGATGTGTTAGTTTTAGCACGATGTCTTAATTTGATCGAGGATGCATTGGATGATAAGGATATACAGGTTTGGGTGTGTTGTTTTGCTTGGTTATTTTGTTGCTGTGTTTTGTACTTGGATATGCGTGAATCCCTTGACTTTCTATTGCAGCAGGAGAATCAGCAGCAATGCTTTGAAAAAACGAGAAACATAGAAACATAGAAAATAGATGCAGGATTAGGCCATTCGGCCCTTCGAGGCTGCACAGTCATTCAATAAGATCATGGTTGATCACTCACTCAGTACCTCTTTCCTGCTTTCGCTCCATACCCCTTGATCCCCTTAGCCGGAAAGGCCATATCTAACTCCCTCTTGAATATATCCAGTGAACTGGCATCAACAAACTCTCTGCGCTAGGAAATTCCACAGGTTAACAACTCACTGAGTGAAGAAGTTTTTCTTCATTTCAGACATAAGTGGCCTACCCCTTATCCAAAGACTATAACCCCTGGTTCTGAACTTTCCCAACATCGGGAACATTCTTCCCACATCTAACCTGTCCAATCCCGCCAGAATTTTATACATTTCTATGAGATCACCTCTCATCCTTCTAAACTCCAGTGAATAAAGGCCCAGTTGATCCAGTCTCTCGTCATATGATAGTGCTGCCATCCCTGGAATCAGTCTGGTGAACTTTCGCTGCTGTCGCTCAAGAGCAAGAATCTCCTTTCCCAGATGAGGAGACAAAAACTGAGCATAATTTTCCAGCTGCAGCCTCACTAAGGCCGTGTACAACTGCAGTAAGACCTCCCTGCTCCTGTACTCGAATCCCAGAGCTCTCAAGGCCGACATACCCTTTGCCTTTGTCACCGTCAGCTGTATCTGCATGCCAACTTTCAATGACTGATGAACCATGCCACCTAGATCTCGGTGCACATCACCTTTTCCTAATCTGTCGCCATTCAGGTAATATTCTGCCTTCATGTTTTTGACCCCAAAATGGATAACCTCTCATTTATCCACATTATACGGCATCTGTATTGCATTTGCCGACTCACCTCAACTGACCAAATCATCCTGCAGTCGCTTAGCTTCTTCATCACAGCTCACACCACCACCCTGTTTAGTGTCATCTGCAAACTAGGATTCCTTCATTCAAATCGTTAATGTATATTGTAAAGAGCTGGGATCCCAGCACAGAGCCCTGCGGCACTCCACTAGTCACTACCTGCCATTCTGAAAAGGACCCGTTTGTCACGAATCTCTGCTTCCTGTCTGCCAAACAGTTCTCTCTCTACGTCAGTACACTACCCCAATACAATGTGCTTTGATATTGCACACCAATCTCTTTTGTGGGAATTTGTCAAAAGCCGTTTCAAGTCCAAGTACACCACAACCACTGGTTCTCCCTTGTCCACTCTGCTAGTTACATCCTCAAAAAATTACAGAAGATTAGTCAAGCAAGATTTTTCTTTCATAAATCCACACTGACTTGGACCTATCCTGTCAGTGCTTTCAAAATGCGCTGCTATTTCATCCTAAATGATTAATTCCAACATTTTCCCCACTACTGATGTCAGGATAACCGGTATATAATTACCCGTTTTCTCTCTCCCTACTTTTTTAAAAAGTGGTTTTACATTAGCTACACTCCTGTCCATAGGAACAGTTCCAAAATCGATAGACTTTTGTAAAATGATCAATAATGCATCCACTATTTTTTGGGCCACTTTCTTAAATCCTCTAAGATGCACATTATCAGGCACCGGGGATTTATCTGCCTTAAATCCCATCAATTTCCCTGACACAATTTCCCGTCCAATAAGGATATCCTTCAGTTCCTCGTTCTCACTAAGCCCATTGTCCATTAGTACATTCGGAAGGTTACTTGTGTTTTCCATCGTGAACACAGAACCGATGTATTTGGTCAATTGATCTGCCATTTCATTGTCCCCCATTATAAATTCACCTGAATCCGAATGAAAGGGACCTACTTCTATCTTCACTAATCTTTTTCTCTTCACATATTTATAGAAGCTTTTGCAGTCAGTTTTTATGTTCCCTGCAAGCTTCCTCTCGTAATACATTTTCCCTCTATTAACTAAACCCTTACACTTCCTCTGTTGAATTCTGAATGTCTCCCAGTCCTCAGGTTTGTTGCTTTTTCTAGCCAATTATTGCCTCTTTCTTGGTTTTAAAACTATTCTTAATTTCCCTTGTTAGACAAGGTTGAGCCACCTTCCCCGTTTTATTTTTTCTCCAGAGAGGGATGCACATTTGTTGAAGTTAATCCATGTCACTTTTAAATATTTGCCATTGCTTATCCATCATTACCCCTTTAAGTATCATTTGCCAGTCTATTCTAGCCAATTCACGCCTCATACCGTCGAAGTTTCCGAATGTACTGTGTCACTCTCTATCTTAATAAAAAATTCTACCATATTATGGTCACTCTTCCCCAATCGCCTCACACAACAAAATGCTATGAGTCCCTTCTCATTATACATCACCCAGTCTAGGATATTCTGCTCTGTATTTGGTTCCTCGACATATTGGTCTAGAAAACCGTCCTTAATACACTTCAGGAAACCCTCCTCCACTCTATTGCTCCCAGATTGGTTCGTCCAATCAATATGTAGATTAAATTCGCTCATGATAACTGCTGTAGCTTTATTGCACACATCCCATATACTTGTTTGATGCTGTCCCCAACCTCACTACTACTATTTGGTGGTCTGTACACAACTCCCACTAGCGTTTTCTGCCCTTTGGAGTCGAAAGCTCCAACAATACCGATTCCACATCATCCAGGCTAATGTCCCTCCTTCCGATGGCATTAATTTGCTCTTTAACCAGAAACACCAGCCCGCCTCCCTTTCCTCTCTGCCTAGCCTTCCTAAATGTGGAATACCCCTGGATATTGAGCTGCCGGCTTTGGTAAACCTGGAGCCATGTCTCCATGATGTCAATTATATCATATCCGTTAACTGCTGTCTTCGCAGTTAAATCATCCATCTTATTCCGAAACTCCTCGCATTGAGGCACAGAGCCTTCAGGCTTGTCTTTTTAACACACTTTGACGCTTTAGAATTTTGCTGAAATGTGGCCTTTTTTTTGTCTTGAAATAAAGGGAGAGGGTGAGAGACAAAATGAATGCAGGAGGGAGAAGCGGAAGGCTTGTTGGTTGGTTGACAGCAGTGTGAATTTGCGAGCAGCCTGTGGTGGCAGCAAACGCCTATTGCACCCGGCATTCCGAGCCGGTCTCCAATCCAAATAATAATCGGGCATGTCTCTGCCTAGCTTCCGAGATCAGATGAAGTCGGGCGTTTTCAGACCAGTGTGCCTGTAGGCATCGGCATATGGGTTTTCTCTTTATTTAAACGTACATACAGCTGTTCTTCATTTCTTTTTTTCATTCTATGCATTCATAAAAGTAATCAGTACTCAATTTCCATTCCACCATTTTCCTTCTGCCAACCCCACCTCTTGGTAGTCTGTCTCCCACACAAACAAACTACAAGCCCGACCCTTTTCATTGCCTTGCCTCAAGCTTCAGAACTACCTGACCTTCACCATTCCCTCATTCACCCCTAAATCATTCACTTACTTGCCCCAAATCTCACGCTTGACAACCACGATTCGCTCTCACCCAAAATCTCCCTATCTCCAAATACCAACACGCCCCAAAAAAGCTTGTACTGACCCCAAATCTCCACGATTGTTTAATTTCCAATCCTACACATTTTTAATCCAGGTCTCTGTTATATCCACATTTCAGAACTCTTTTGGGAGTAAATGAAAAACATTAAATCGTGGCCCCTCGATCTGGGGGACGCACCAAACATTTACAAGGCACTTTTTTTGTGTTTTTTTTTGTGTTTTTGTTCTTTTTAAAGTTTGTTTTTGGGCATATATATATTCTTTCCTCCAAGTGCCCCCTACAAAAGGGAAGGGGCCTACAAAAGGGGAGGGGGCCATATTTCAGAACCCCATGTGGCAAGTGGCGCCTGCAACTCATCAATCTGATTTGTATCACTCTTCACATTAACACACTTGCATTCTAGCGACATGCTAGTTGGCTTTGATTTTTTGTAGCATTGAATTGCTGCTCTTGCTACACTATTCTTTGTTTTGTGGTTGTTTGTCCCTTCCAGTTTTCGATGCAGCTTGTCTATTCTCACTGCTGTTGCGTCCTGGTGCCCTCTGCCGGCGTGTGATTTTTGCTATTTTATTTTGTTGTTCTGCTTCCTTTCGCCTTCTGCGTCGACCCACTTGCATTTGTGTAGCAGCAGAGAATGTTCAGGAAAGAAATGGTGAAAGGAAAGTGTGAGAGATAGCAGTAAAAGGGTTGTTGTTGGTGCAACGGCTGTCTGCGTGAGGAACCATGAGCGACCTGTGACGGCAGCAAAAGACTGCTGCACCTGATAATTCCCAGGCAGTCTCCCATCTAAGTAGTAAGCAGGCCTGACTCTGCTAAGTTTCCAATCACATAAAATCATGCATTTTCAGATTAGTGTGGCCATAGGCTTCTGCACACTGGCTTTCTCTTACCTTAAACGGACATACGGATGTTCTTCTTTTCTTTTTCTCATTCTATGCATTCCTACAAGTAATCCACACTCAACTTTCATTTCACCATTTTCCTTCCGCCACCCCCACCTCTTGCTGCTCTACTTTGCACACAAATAACTACAAGCCCAAACCCCTTCATTGCCTTGCCTCAAGCTTCAAATCTGCTAGATTTTCACCATTCTCTCACTCACAACAAATCACTGACTCACTCACCCACAAATTTCATGCTCGCCAACCTCGAAATCTCTCACACCCTCAAATCGCTCTCCCCCCAAATCTCCCCATCCCCAAATCTCCGTTCCCGACAAAAAATCTTAACCGCCCCCAAATCGCCAGGATTGTTTAATTTCCAATCAACCCATTTTTAAACCAGGTCTCCGTTGTCACCAAATTTCACAACCCCATGTGACAAATGGGGCCTGCAACTCGTCAATCTGATTTGTAACGCTCCTCAAATTAACATACATGCTTTCCAGAAGCATGCCAGTACGCTTTGCTTTTTTCCTTCATTGAATTGCTGCTCTTCCTATACTATTTATTGTTCAGTTGCTGTTTGTCCCTACCAGGTTTCGATGCAACTTGGTTCTCCTCTCTGCTGCTGCGTCCTGATGCCCCTCGCTAGCGTGCTCTTTTTTTGCTATTTTATTTTGTTGTTCTGCGTTCTTTCGCCCCCTGCATCGACCCTCTTGCATTTGTGTAGCAGCAGGAGAATGTGCAGGAAATACATTGTGAAATGAAATTGAGAGAGATAGCAGCAGAAAAGTTGTTAATAGTTTAACGGCAGTGCGTGTGCAGAACCATGAGCGGCCTTTGGCGGCAACAACATTTTCTGCACCTGTACAGCCCGGCGGTATTCCATCCAGGTACTGATCAGGCCATGACTCCACATAGCGACCAAGAAATGACGTTTTCAGACGTGTGGCCATAGGCTTCAGCACTGTGGCTTCTTTTTTAGTTAAACGGACGTGTGGCTGTTGTTCATTTATTTTTCTCATTCTATGCATTCATACAAGTATTCAGCACTCACTTTTCATTTCACCATTTTTCTTCTGCCACCCACACCTCTTGCTGCTATTCCTCCAAGACTGCAAGCTCTACCGTGCATTGTCTTGCCTCAAGCTTCAAAACTACCTGACATTCACCATTCCCTCACCCATCCCCAAATCACTCACTCACTCACCCCCAAATCTCAGGCCCGCCTTCCTCGAAATCTCTCCCCTCCTCAAATCGCTCTCCGCCCAAATCTCCCATCCCCAAATCTCTCCTCCCCCCAAAAAAGCTTCCACCGCCCACAAACCGCCAAGATTTATTAATTACCGATCCTCTTATTTTAAAGCCAGGTCTCTGTTATATCTACATTTCAGAACCCCATGTGGCAAATGGCGCCTGCAACTCGTCAACCTGATTTGCAACACTCCTCACATTGAGACACATGCATTACAGAAGCATGATAGTTGGCTTTGCTTTTTTCCTGCATTGAGTTACTGCTCTTCCTAAACTCTTCTTTGTTCTTTTGCTCTTTCACCCTCCCAGGTTTCTATGCACCTTGTCTCGCCTTTCTGCTGCTACGTCGTTGGCCCCTTCGCCAAGCGTTTGTTTGCTATTTTATTTTGTTGTTCTGCATTCTTCCTGCCTCTGCGTCAACCCCCTTTCAATTGTATGGCAGCAGGAGAACTTGCTGGAAAGAAATGATGAAAGGAATGTGAGAGAGAGAGCAGCAGAACGTTTATTAATGGATTAACATCAGTGTGTGTGCAGAAACATTAGCGGTCTGTGGCGTCAGGAAAAGCCTATGGCACAGGATATTCCCAGGCGGTCTCCGATTCAAGTACGAACCAGGTTTAATTCTGCTGAGTTTCCGAGATCAGACGAGATCGGGCGTTTTCAGAAGAGTGTGTGTGTAGACGTTAACACACTGGCTTTCTCGTTATTGAAATGGAATTACGGCTGTTCTTCATTTCTTTTTCGTGTTATATGCATGCAGAAAAGTAATCAGCGCTCAATTTTCATTTCGCAATTTTCTTTCTGCCACCTGCACCTTTGCTGCTTTGCCTCCCACAGAAACAAACTACAAGCCGGACACCATTCATTGCCTTGCCTCAATCTTCAAATCAACCTGACTTTCACCATAACTCACTCTGCCAAATCACTCAATACCTCACCCACAAATCTCACGCTCGGCACCCTAGAAATCTCTCACCCCCTCAAATCGCTCTCCCCTCAAATCTCCCCATCCCCAAATCTCTCCTCACCCAAAAAAGCTTCCACCGCTCCGAAATCCCCAGGATTGTTTACTTTCCAATCCTACCCATTTTTAAGCCAGCTCTTTGTTGTGGCCACATTTCTGAAACCCATATGGCAAGTGGCGCCTGCAACGCGTCAAAGTGATTTGTAACACTCCTCTCATTAAGACACATGCATTCCAGCATTATACGAGTTGGCTTTCCTTTTTTCCTGCATTGAATTGCTGCTCTTCCTACACTATCCTTTATTCTGTTGATGTTTGTCCCTCACAGGTTTCGATGCACATTGTCTCTCCTGTCAGCTGCTGTGTCCTGGTGCCCCTCCACCAGCATGTGGTTTCTTGCTACCTAATTTTGTTATTCTACGTTCTTTCGCCCCTTGCTTCGACCCTCTTGCATTTGTGTAGAACAGGAGAATGCGCAGGAAAGAATTATTGAAAGGAATGTGAGAGAACGAGCAGCAAAAATAATGGTGATGTTTTAACGGCAGTGTGCGTGCAGAACCATGAGCTGCATGTGGCGGCAGCAATAGCAAATTGCACCTGGTAGTCCCTGGCGGTCTCCTCTACAAGATCTAATCGGGCTTGAATCTAATTAATTTCTGAGAGTTAGCCATTTTTAGACTAGTGTTGCCGTAGGCATCAGCACAATGGGCTTTCCTTCACTTAAACAGACATACGGCTGTTCTTCATTTCTTTTACTCATTCTATGAATTCCTGCAAGTAATCAGCACTCAATGTTCAATTCACCATTTTCCTTCCGCCAACCCCAAATCTTGCTGCTCTGACTCCCACACAAACAAATTACAAGCCCTACCTCATCCTCGCCTTGAGTCAAGTTCAAAACTACCCGACTTTCACCATTCCCTCACTCACCCCCAAATTACTCATATCACTCTCCCCGCAAATCTGCAGATCCCCAAATCTCTCAACGGCCAAAAAAGCTTCCACCGCAGCCAAATCGCCAGCATTGTTTAATTTCCAATCCAACACATTTTTATCCCAGGTCTCTGTTATAGCCACATTTCAGAACCCCATTGGCAAATGGCGCCTGCAACTCGTCAATCTGCTTTGTTACACTCCTCACATTAAAAACACATGCATTCCAGCAGCATGCTAATTGGCTTTGCTTTTTTCCTGCATTGAATTGCTGCTTTTCCTAAACTATTCTTTGTTTTGTTGCTCGTTGTCCCTCCCAGGTTTCGATGCAACTTGTCTCTCCTCTCTGCGTCCTGGTGCCCGTCCGCCAGCGTGTGTTTTTTTTGCTATTTTATTTTTCTGTTCTGCGCTCTTTCGCCCTCTGCGTCGACACCCTTGCAGTTGTGTCGCAGCTGCGTGACTTTCACCATTCCCTCATATATATTGGCCAGAAAAAGCAACAAACTTGAAGACTTGAAGATATTTAGAATTCAGCAGAGGGAGACAAAGGGTTTACTTAAGAGGTGCAAAATTTAAAATGAGATGAAACTTACCGGGAATATAAATACCTACTGCAACAACTTCTATAGATCTGTGAAGATAAAAGGTTAGCGAAGACAAACGTAGGACACCTTCAGTCGGATTCAGGTGAATATATAATGTGGAGCAATGAAGTGGCATACCAATTGAACAAATACTTTGGTTCTGTCTTCATCTTCACGAAGGAAGACATAATTAACTTTCCAGAAATAGTAGGGGACCGAGTGTCTAGAGAGAAGGATGAACTTAATGAAATCCTTGTTAGTCAGGAAATTGTGTGAGGAAATTTGATGGGATTGAAGGCCGATAAATCCCCGAGGCCTGATAGTCTGCGTTTCAGATAACTTAAGTAAGTGGCACTAGAAATAGTGGCTGCATTGGTGATCAGTTTCCAACAGTCGATCGAGTGTGGATCAGTTCCTATGGAATGGAGGGTAGCGAATGTAAAAAGTGAGGGAAAGAGAACGCGGGTAATTCGAGACCGGTTAGCCTGACATCTGTCATGGGGAAATGTTGCAATCAATTATTAATGACGAAAAAGCAGCGCATTTGGAAAGCAGTGACAGGATCGGTCCAAGTCAGCATGGATTTATGGAGGGGGTATCATGCTCGACAAATCTTCTGGAAATTTCTGAGGATTTAACTCGTAGAGTGGACAAGGGAGAACCAGTGGTTGTGGTGTAATTGGACATTCAAACGGTTTTTGACAAGGTCCCACACAAGACATTGTTGTGCAAAATCAAAGCACATGATATTGGGGCTAATATACAGATGTGGATAGAGAACTGGTTGGCAGACAGGAAGCAGAGAGTCGGGATAAACGGTTCCTTTTCAGAATGGCAGGCAGTGATTAGTGGAGTGCCGCAGGGCTCAGTGCTGGGACCCCAGCTCTTTACAATATGCATGAATGATTTGAATGAAGGAAGTGAGTGCAATATCTCCAAGTTTCCAGATGACACAAAACTGGGTGGCAGTGTGAGCTGTGAGGGCTGCAGGGTGACTTGGACAGGTTAGGTGAGTGGGCAAATGCATGGCAGCTGCAGTATATTGTGGATAAATGTGAGTTTATCCACGTTGGTGAGCAAAAATGCAAATACAGAATATTATCTGAATGGTAGCAGATTAGGGAAAGGGGAGATGCAACGAGACCTGGGTCTCATGTTCATCAGTCATTGAAAGTTGGCATACAGGTATGGCAGGCGGTCAAGAAGGCAAATTGTATATTGGCAGTCAAAGCTAGGGGATTTGAGTATCGGAGCAGGGATGTATTACTGCAGTTCTGCAGGGCCATGGTGAAGCATCACCTGGATTATTGTGCTCAGTTGTGGTCTACCAATCTGAGGAAGGATGTTCATGCTTTTAGAGGAAGAGATTTTCCAAAAAAACAACGTCACCTTTAACATAATGTTAGAACTAAAATCCATGTAACTGTAGTATTAAATGTATGTATAAAATGTATAAAGATGGCTGCTCCTGGTTCAGCAAAGCCTCCAGTGATTTCAGCTAGCAGAAAGAGACTGCATTCCTGGTTACTGATAACTGCTGTTTGTCACACAGGAATACACATAAAAAAACGAGTTTCTTCAATTGTCCCTAATCAACGGCCTTTCAGGCCTCAGAAATGCTGTCCTGGTCAATTCTAGAACATTACAATTCATGAACAGGAGTAAGATAAGTAGACTCCCCAGAGACAGCACCCAAGGACATAAGGGAGCCCTGGACCATGTAACAAGACCACGAATAACTCTTAGCAGCACAAGAGGCAATCACGCAGCTTCCTAATGTTTACAGACCACTTCTATTGTTCTATTTGAATCTATATTTAATCTATAATCAAATTGATAGGATAGTTTTCGGCCAAAATGGGCTGATGTAACTGTAGTAAACTGTTGCAAAACATATAAAAATCCATGAAACCTTTTGTTTGGCGGAGAGAGGTACTTGGATCCACCAGTTGCTTTATCTCCCCACCGGCGGAATAAACCGTTTTGATATATGCATCGACCCTGAGTGATGAGTGATTCTTGGAGGGTACATTCGCCCTATCAATGGCGTAGTCGGCAGAATATTGCTGAGGCTGTTGGAACACCCCTGGAAATCCGGTTGAGTATAATCGGAGTTTAAAACTTTTATGGTAGTGGATGTGAACGCAAAGGTGGATCGACCCGGATGGATGGTCCAGTATCTCTCACAACGAGCCTGAGCCTGAATTAAGAGGACTTCGTCCCATGTGACGGCCAGGATTAAGTAGGCGTAGAGAACCTCCCTGTGACCATAGGATCGTGAGACCAAGCGACACCTCACGGACCCATTAAGGGAAGTGGCAATAGATCCCGGGGGTGAAGGGAACCGGTGGTGTCTAGAGTCCGACGCATTATCCAGCCTGTAAGGATGGTCGGCCCAAAAGACAAAACGGTTGTAGGTAGTCGTTAGGGAGGCGTAGAGCACTGCAGGAATTGCTTAAACATGTTTTAAGAATTGTTCGAGTTTGTGAAATAGCAGATTTGTGACCTGACAGTAGCTACAGATGGTCTACGACAAGTCACGCTGGTGAAGGCGGGCCTCTGAGAGTTAGATCTCTAACCATCCCCAATACACTAAATTGCCTTGAAACTGGAACATTTGAGATAACAAAATGCAGCTCTCAAGGACTACGTGCTAGGCTCCATTCTAGTTATGGAAGGGACAAAAAAAAAGGTACAGACGCAACCTTGAAAGAAAACAAAGTTAACGAATTTGAAAGAAAATGTGTCTTCTATTGTTTGATGATTTTAAATTAACAAATTTACGGAGACACGAGCCCTCTGTGTAAAATACAAAATCTAATTTAAGGAAAGGTGATCCGAAAAAAAAGATGTAACAAACTAAATAGATGCTGAAAAAAAAGTGTTTGCGAACCTAAATACTAGTTGATATTGATTGTGAAAAAGATATTAGTTGAAATGAAAAAAAATTGGAAGAGGTAAAAGACAGTCTCGATTGATAATGATTTTAAATTACAAGAAATTTTCACTGCAGTTTGAAAAGATTTCCAAAATAGACGTTGTTTATCAAGAAAAGTCCTGAACATTCAAAACAAGCAGAAGGATTTTGAAAATAACGATGAGAAAAGAACTAAGCTATGCGAACTCAGTAAAAAAAGAAAAAAAGCTGGGAATTCGAAAATCTTACTGAATTTTAAAATTCTTATAGAAAATGGAACTGGCACGGAAGTTTAGATTTTGTGCTGAGAGAGTAACACAACACAAGATTTGTCCAGTGAACGGGACCATAAAAAAAATGAAATGTTGGAATGTATACAGCTTGTGTGAAAATTGGCTTTCAGTAAAATAATTGCTTTTAAAATTGTGTGGTCTCGTTTTAAATCAATTTTAAAATATCTTTGGCAAGTACTTGAATTCGAAGTTTAGGAAACAAATTCGAGTTTTATCTAAAATGCTGTCTTTCCTCATGAGAAGACATTGATTTTGACGGCTTTGCTAATGATTTTTGCAGTTTTAACGGATTCCTAATTTCTAAGCAAGTTTTGAAGCCACAAAAACTTTAAAAAAAAAATTAGGATGATTACGCGAAGCACGTAATGACATCAGGCCTTCTTACAAACCTGTAAAAGAGTTAACCCTTTCCATTGACAGCTGTTTTGTACTGGACATTAATAATTTGGAATTTTTTAATAGAATAAATAAGACACACCTGACAGATAGAGGAAATGGTGCTGTAGTCAGGACAAAAATAAAATAGAACGAGCCTATAAAATAATACTTGCCTTATGCAATAAGAAATAGATAATCAAACAAAACAAATTCAAGAGTTAAAGCTAAGATAAATAAGCTGGAAGAGATTGAAAGAAAACGGGACCACGCGGATCGTGCAGTGCGCAGCCATAGCACCGTCACCTATGGCGATAGAGACAATGTACCCCACGGTGGGGCTCCACAAACCCAACCTAACATTTACCTCCGATTTGTCAGAGTGACCTCGACATGAATGGATAAAGGATGAGTAGAACAGAACCTAACACCTGGTGACATCCAGGATCTGTTTAAAATTTACAGTTAAACCACTCACCGAGATGGGACCGCAGTGGCTGCTTCGGCTCTGGAGACTCATGATACTGGGAACCTTAAGGCCCACGCAAGCACTGGATAATACAGACGGACTATGAGAAATATAGCACATGCAGGAAAGACACACTTACTGAAACTATGGGATCTTGTTTAATTTAACAGATGGAAGATGTATACCAGAAGCCAAGGACTGGAGAAAGGACAGAACTTATTTTAATGCATAATGTTAAGCATGATATTGTGCCAGTTCTGATCAATATTTCAGGCATACAAAAGCCGAAGTATTGTACAGAACAGCCAAGGAAGATATATAGTGTGCGAAGTAAGGTTGTAATGCAGCAGTCCGCCGATGCCATGGGTGCCAGTAGGTTCCAAGGACAAGAGCAGGCGCAGAGGCATAAGAGGGGAATAATTAATAAAGCTGCTACCGGCTTTAATACCAGGACCTCCATAGTAAACTCACAGGTTATACGAGGGCTGAACGAAAAGGTGGAACAACTTAAAGAGGTGGTGAGGGAACTGTTAGGGCGGGCAGAGCAGAAACACAAAGACCAAGCCGACTTTCGAAGGGAAGACTTGGAGATAAAGATAGATGGAATTTCAGTACTCGAGACATATGCCAAAACAATTAATAATCTAATTGACAGAGAAAATGAAGATGCCGCAAATCTCCGACAAGGGCAACTCTGTCACGCTTATGGTTTATGGATGGTGGGGCAGATACAGCAGAACTTCTATCAGATCCAAAGCGGGGAGGTACCAGACTGTTTCGACAGCTCACATCTGGCTCAGGTAGCGAAGCTGAAGGGGACACAGGATAACTGCACTCTAAAGGGACTAACCAGAGTATACCCAGCGATCCCAAATTGCAAAATGGGCATCACAGCGACAGTGGGGATTGTCTTGATCATCCTTATAATCACACGAGACTCTAGTCGCTTTCTCCTTTATCAACTGGAGAATATCGGGGTTGTCGGGGACAATGCCTCTCTCCTTTTCTACTTAACCGCGGACTCCGCTATCCATAAAGATAACACGTGATACGGCGTCTCACTGAGAGGGTGCAAACAAAGGGTCGAGATCACGCTGTGCCCCCACCCGCTAGAACAGGGAGAATTAGATGAGCGTGGATTTAATCGAACCGATGAATGCGTTCTGGAAATCTTACCTGCCCGTACACATTGTGCCGGGCCGGGTACAGAGGCAAAGGGAGATACTGTGTCTCCACCATGGAACACTCATATCAGTATAACGGCTTGCAAAGCCAAATCCCGGAATCAAACTTCTGCTTTCCACCCCTTGGACCCGTAACCATAGGGCAAGCCAACATTGTCGAAGTTAGACGGTGAAGTATCGAGATCATTAACGCCACCGATTGGATCCATGATCACCTGCAGGACTATGACGAGCCAGAGAAGGTCCCTATTCCACATTTAGCGGAAGCATTAAGGGAATTAAGACTTCGAGTCGGCCAGACTGTTAAGCTCTACCACCAACTACGGACAAAATTGAGATACTGGAAAAAAACACCGACACAGATCTGCAGGATGCGAGGCGGTGGAGTAGGGTTTGCAACTGGGGATGAATGTCAACATCAACCTTAGACTCGAATTATATCACATATACTGGTCGTAATACAGATAGTCTAGTGTTAGCATGGGTAGTCATGGCTTGCTAATCCTGCCGATATTATATACAACACCGGAGGTTTAACACCAGAGCTAAGACAAGCAAGGAAGTTCGCGTGACAGGTGAGTGGAGCGATTCGAACTATATTATTTTGATCGAAACAACTGGGATGTCCGAATTCGCGTGACTGGATAGCACGTCGAAGAAGGGAGTATCGGCTGATACAAATATATAAACTAAAATAATTTAGATTTGTTTCGGTTTCAGGGGCTATGACTAGCCACTTTACCGAATGGATGGATTGTTAGAGGAAGAGATTTTCAAAAAAACAACGGCACCTGTCGCATAATGTTAGAACTAAAATCCATGTAACTGTAGTATTAAATATGTGTGTAAAATGTATGTAGATGGCTGCTCGTGGTTCAGCAAAGCTTCAAGGGCTTTCAGGTAGCAGAAAGAGACTGCATTCCTGGTTACTAATAACTGCTGTTTGTCACAAAGGAATAGACATAAAAGAAAGAGTTTCTGCAGATGTCCCGAATCAACGGGCTTTCAGGCCTCAGAGAAGATGTCCTGGTCTATGCTAGAACAATACAACTCTGTAACAGGATTAAGATAAGTAGACTACCCGGAGACAACAGCCAAGGACAGTAAGATAAGAGGGGCCCCGACCATGTCACAAGAACCTGAATAACACTTAGCAACACATGAGGCATTCATGCAGCCACCTAATGTTTAGAGACCACTTATATTGGTCTATTTCAATCAACATGTAACCATTAATCAATATGATTGTATAGTGACCGGCCGAAATCGGCTGATGTAACTGTAGTAAACTGTTGTAAACATATAAAAATCCATGAAACCTTTTGTTCGGCGGAGTAGGTACCTGGACCCAACAGTTGCTTCATCTCCCCGCCAGCGCAATAAATCGTTTTGATGTATGGACCGACCCTGAGTGACGAGTGATTCTTGATGGGTACATTCGCGCTATCAATGCTATTGAGGGAATGCAGAGAAGGTTCACCAGATTGAATGCCGGGATAGCAGGACGAACGTATGAGGAGAGATTGGATCAACTGAGACTTGATACATTGGTGTTCAGAAGGATGAAAGGGAATCTCATCGAGACATGTAATATTCTGCCGGGACGGGACAGGTTAGATGCGAGTGGAAAATTCTCGATGTTGGGGAAGCCCAGATCCAGAGGACGCAGTCTTAGGATAAAGGGTAGAACATTTAGGACTGAGGAGAATCTTCTTCACTCAGTGAGTTGTTAACCGATGGAATTCCCTTCCACAGGGAGTTGTTGATGCCAGTTCATTGGATATATTCAAGATGGAGTTAGATATGGCACTTACAGCGAAGAGGATCAAGGGATATGAAGAGAAATCAGGAAAAGGATAATGAGGAAATGATCAGCCGTGATCTTATAGAATGGTGGTGCAGAGTCGAAGAGTCGAATGCCCTAGTCCTGCATCTAATTGCTATGTTTCTATGTTTCTATGAAAATGACTAGAGCAGCAAAAAGATTGTTGATGGATTAAAGGCAGTGTGCGCAGAATTAGAAGCGGCCTGTGGCGCAGCAAAAGTCTACTGGCCGTGGTATTCCCGGGGGTTTCCCATCCAACTACAAACCACGACTGATTCTGCTTAATTTCTAAGATTAAACATATTCAGAGTAGTGTGGCCGTAGGCATCGGAACAACGGTTTCCTCTTTACTGAAACGGACAGACCGCTGTTCTTCATTTCATTTTCCCATTCTATGCATTCATGCAAGTAATCAGCATTCAGTTTTCATATCACAATTTTCCTTCCACCAGCCCCACGTCTTGCTTCTCTGCATCTCAGACACACAGACTACAAACCCTATTGCTTCATTGCCTTGTCTCAAGCTTCAAAACTACATGTCTTTCACTATTCCCTCACTCACCCATAAATCATTCACTCACTCAGTCTCAAATCTCACGCTCGCCAACCTCGAAATCTTTCACCCCTCAATTCGCTTTCCCCCCAAATGTCCCCATCCCCAAACCTGTCCTCCTGCGAAAAAAAGCTTCCACCGCCCCCACATCGCCAGGATTGTTTAATTTCCAATCTTACTCCTTTTAAAGCCAGTTCTCTTATAGCCACATTTCACAATCACATGTGGCAAGTGGCGTCTTCAGTTCTCGAATCTGATTTGTAACAATCCTCACATTAACACACATATAGTCCAGCAGCATGCCATTTGGCTTTGCTTTTTTCCTGCATTAAATTACTGCTCATCCTACACTAATCTTTGTACTGTTGCTGTTTGTCCCTCGCAGGTTTCTATGCACCTTGTCTCCCCTCTCTGCTGCTGCGTCCTCGTGCCCCTCCGCCAGCGTGTGGTTTTTCACTATTTAATTTTGTTCCGCGTTCTTTCGCTCCCTGCGTCGGCCCCCTTGCATTTTTATAGCAGCAAGAGAATGAGCAGGAAAGAAATGGTGAAAGTAAACTGAGAGAGAGAGCAGCACAAAAGATGTTGATGGATTCACGGCATTGTGTGTGCAGAACCATGAGCGGCCTGAGGCGGCAGAAAAAGCCGACTGCACCTGATATTCCCAGTTGGATTCCCATCCAGGTACGAACCAGGACCTGAATCTATTTCGCTTCCGAATTCAGACGAAATCTGGCGTTTTCAGACTAGCGTTGCCGAAGGCCTCAGTGCACTGACTTTCACTTTACTTATAAGCACATACGGCTGTTCTTCACTTATTTTTCTCGCTCTGCGCATTCATACAAGTAATAAGCACTCAATTTTCAGTTCACCATTTTCGTTCTGCCACCCCCAGCACTTCCTGCACTGCATCCCACACAAACAAACTACAAGTCCAACCCCCTTCATTGCCTTGCCTCAAGCTTCAAAACTACCTGACTCTCACCATTCCCTCACACACTCACAATTCATTCATTCACTCACCCCAAATCTCACGCTCGCCATTTCGAAGTCGCTAATAACCTCAAATCGCTCTCCGCCCAAATCTCCCCATCCCCAAATCTCACATCCCGCCAAAAAAGCTTCCACCGCCGTCACATTGCCAGGATTGTTTTACTTCCAATCCTACCTATTTTTTAACCAGCTCACTGTTATAGCCACATTTCAGAACCCCATGTGGCAAGTGGCGCCGGCAACTGGTCGATCGAATTTGTAACACCCTCACATTAACACACATGCATTCGAGCAGCATGCCAGTTGGCTTTGTTTTATTCCTGCATTGAATTGCTGCTCTTCCTTCACTCTTCATTTTTCTGTTGCTCTTTGTCCATCCCAGGATTCGATGCACCTTTTCTCTCCTCTCTGCTGCTGGGTCCTGGTGCCCCACCGCCATCAGTGTTTTTTTTCTATTTTATTTTGTTGTTCTGCGTCGACCCTCTTCCATTTATGTAGCAGCAGTAGAAATTGCAAGAAGGAAATGGTGAAAGAAAGTGAGAGGGAGAGCAGCAAAACTGTTGTTGGTGGATTAAGGTCAGTGTATTTGCAGAAGCATGAGCAGTCTGTGGTGGCAGCAACTGCTTACTGCATCTGTTATTCCCATGCGGTCTCCCATCCAAGTTTTAATCACGTCTGCATCTAAGTATTTTTCCAGATCAGACGAGATCATGCTTTTCCAGAATTGTGTCGACGTCGGCATCGGCACATTGGCTTTCTCTGTACTTAAATGGAAATACGTCTGTTCTTCATTTCTTTATCTCATTCCATGCATTTATAGAAGTAATCAGCACTCAATTTTCCATTCACCATTTTCCTTCCGCTACTCCCACCTCTTGCTGGTCACCTCTCACATAAAAAAACTACAAGCCCTACCCCCATCATTGCCTTGCCTCAAGCTACAAAAGTACTGACTTTCACCATTCCCTCACTCACCCCCAAATCACTCACTCACTCAATCGCAAATCTCATGTTCGCCAACTTCCAAATCACTCACCCCCTCAAATCGCTCTCTCGCAAAGCTCCCCATCCCCAAATCTGACCTCCCCCGAAAAAAGATTTCACCGCCCCAAATCACCAGGATTCTTTACTTACCAATCCTATCCATTTTAAGCCTGGTCTCTGTTATAGCCACATTTCAGATCCCCATATGGCAAGTGGCGCCTGCAACTCGTCAATCTCATTTGCAACACTCCTCACATTAAAACACATGCATTCCAGCAGCATGTTAGTTAGCTTTGATTTTTACTGCATTGAATTGCTGCTCTTCCTACACTATTCTTTGTTCTGTTGCTGTTGTCCCTCCCAGATTTCGATGCATCTTGTCTCTCCTCTGTGCTGCTGCGTCCTAGTGCCCCTGCGCCACCGTCTGATTTTTATCAATCTTATTTTGTTCTTCAGAGTTCTTTCGACCCCAGCGTCGACCCGCTTGATTTGTGTAGCAGCAGGGGATTGTGCTGGAAAGAAATGGTGAAAGGAAAGTGAGAGAGAGTGCAGCAAAAATGTTGTTGATGGGTTAATGGCAGTGGGTTTGCATAACCATGAGCGGACTCTGGCGGCAGCAAAAGCCTTCTGCACCTTGTATTCCGATGCGATCTCCATTCTAAGTACTTACCAGGCCTTACCCTGCATGGTATTCGAGATATGACGAAATCAGGTGTTTTTAGATAAGTATGGCCGTACATATCTAACCGCTGGCTCTCCCTTTACTGAGAGGGCCACAGGCAGCTGCTTTTCACTTTCTGTCTGCTGATACATGAATGCTATCAAAGAGCTGAATGCGATCAAACAGCTGGGAAGCATTTGTACTTCTTACATTTCCTTTTACCTGCCTTAACATCCTTGTTCAGTCTGTCTTCCAGTCTTCTATCGCTAACACAGATCCAAGCTATAAACCCGAGGATCCATTGCTATGTACAAATCAGACCGGTGCCTATTAGAGAGAGAGAGGGAGAGAGAGAGAGAGAGAGAGAGAGAGAGAGAGAGAGAGAGAGAGAGAGAGAGAGAGAGAGAGAGAGAGAGAGAGAGAGAGAGAATTGTAGAAAGCGCAGGAACGAACAGCAATGAAGTGCTGAATTAAGGCAGTGACAAACTCGACTAATAGGAAAAGCATAGTATACCTGGTATTAAAATTCCTTTCTAAGTCCAATCTGATCTTACCATACTTTGTTACAGCAATGAGCAAGATGTTGCACTTATAACACAATGTCCCAAATTGATCACAATCAATCAATCATCGGCAGTCCCACGGAATGGTGTAGGAGTTGCTTCTGCTCCAAAAGGGCGTTCTTTGATTGCTGAACCATCCGATACGTGAGCCACAAACCCTGTTAGAGGTGGGACAGACAGACGTTCGTCGAGGGTGGCTCGTTTGCCGCGCGCTATTTCTGCTGCCTGCGCTTGGCTTATTTATGCTTTTTGCGTTGAGATTCGAAGAGCTCAATCCCAGATGGACTTTCTCCACCTCGGGCGGTCTGCGGCCAGGGTCTCCCAATTGTCACTGGTACTATCACATTTTATAGCGAGGCTTGGAGGGTGTCCTTATAACGTTTCCAGAATCCTCATTTGGCTCGTTTAGCATAAAGGAGCTCCGTATAAAGCATTTGCTTAGGGAATCTTGTATCTGGCATGCGTACTCTGTGCCCTGCCCAGCGAAGCGGATCGAGTGTGGTCAGTGCTTCAATACTGGGGATGTTAGCCTGGTCGAGGACACTGACGTTGGTGCGCCTGTCCTCCCAGGAGATTTGCAGGATCTTGCGCAGACATCGTTGTTGAAATATTGCCAGCGGCTTGCGGTGCCTGCTGTACATTTCCATGCTTCTGACCCATACAGGCGGGCGGATATTACTACAGCCCTGTAGACCATGAGTTTGATGATTGCTTAGAGGACCTGGTCTTCAAGCACTTTTTTCCGGTGGCAGCCGAAGGCTGCGCTGGTGCACCGAAAGCGATGCTGAATCTCCACATCAATGTCTGACTTTGGTGATAAGAGGCTCCCGAGATTTCGGAAATGTTCCACGTTGTCCAGTACTGCGCAGTGGACCTTGATCACGGAGGGCAGTGCTGTGTGGCGATGAAAGGCTGGAGAAGGACCTTTGCCTTACGGATGTTAAGCGAAATGCCCATGCTTCAATATGCCTCAGTGAATACATTTACTATATCCTGGACTTTAGCTTCTGAATGTACACAGTCGCTGGCATCGTCCACATACTGCAGCTCAATGACAGATGTTGGCGTGATCTTGAACCTGGGTTGGAGGCAGCGTAGGTTAACCAGTTTCCCACTGGTTCTGTAATTTAATGCCAATCCAGCGGGGAGCGAGTTGGTTGTGAGGTGGAGCGTGGCATCGAGGAAGTTGAAAAGAGGGTTGGATCGATTACGCAGCCCTGTTTAACCCCGGTGCGTAGGTAATTTGGTCCTGTAATGGATCCATTGTTAAGAATCATGACCTGCATGCCATCGTGAAGCAAGATAATTATTTTCATAAACTTTTGGGGGCATCCGAAACGGAGGAGGACGTTCCATGGACCTTCATGATTGACAGTGTCAAAGGCATTTATAAGATCGAAAAAGGCAATCTATAAGGATTGACGCTCCTCTCTGCATTTTTCCTGCAGCTGACGTGCTGCAAAGATCATGTCTGTTGTGCCCCGTAGGGGAGAAATCCGAATTGTGATTACGGGAGGTGCTCCTTAGCCACTGGGAGAAGACGATTGAGGGGAACACGGGCGACATCTTTCCCTGTGGATGAAAGCTGGGAGATTACCCTGTAGTTGCCACAGTCGGACTTGTCTCTGTTTTTAAATATTGGTCACAGTCACTCTATCTCTCAGATCTCCCGGCATGCTCTCCTCCCTCCAGATGAGAGAGATAAGTTCATGTGTCTGCGCCAACAGCGACTCTCCGCCATATATTAACTCCTCAGCACGGAATCCATCCGCACCCGTAGCCTTGTTATTCTTAGGCAGTTTTATGGTTAACCTACCTCGTGCAAGGTTGGAGTTTCACTGAGTTGATGGTGGGTCGCATTCTGCGGGATGGAATCGAGAACACTCGAGGCAAAGGCGGATCCCGATTGAGGAGATCTTCAAAGTGTTCGTTCCATCTGGCCCTGAGAGCATCGGTGTCATTGATGAGTGTATCTTCGTTCTTCGCCAGGAGTGGGTTGGGGCCTTGGGAGTTTGGACCATAGGTAGCCTTGACTGCAGCGAATAATCCTCGCATATCATGGCTATCGACCAGTTGTTGTATCTCGTGTGCTTTCTCCATCCACCACCTGTTCTTTAGGTCACGGTTTCTTGTTGGACCTGAGCCTTCAGCCGTATATAACATTTTTTGCCGCTCCCGAGTTGGGCTGTTGCTTGATGCTCAGAAATGTTTTGTGCTTTGATTTATTAGTTCTTCGATCATTTTCTTCAAACCAGTCCAAGTGTTTTCCGGTTGAGTGACGAAGTGTATCTTCACAGACACTTTATATAGAAGCCTGGATGGGCAGACCAAACGCTATGGGGATTCAGCATCTCAGGGTCCACAGATTGGCTGTGAGGCGCTGGCTGTATATGGATCTATTTGCATGGTCGCGAAGTGTCACTTCATTAAATTTTTGTGGAACTGCATCTGCTGTCCTCACTGCTTTGGAGCAATGTTAATGTTGATGATGTTTCTGATTAGGCGGTGGGCCTTCGGGCAGGGACAGCAGCGGCGGGTTTGATCTCGGATGCTTTATGTGTGCTGTTTTGCTCCGTTAATTTGTGGCACTGTTTTGTCTTTATTTGTGTATGGATCCTCTTGAGGTTCGATGGCAGCGGGATAATGAGCAACAAAGATTTAGAAAAATAAATGGAGAGTGTGGGAGAGAAATATAACGCAGCAGGGAGCAGCGAACAGCTTGTTGATTGTTTGACGGCAGTATGAAAGTTGCGAGCAGCCTGTGGATACAGCAAAAGTCTACAGCATCTGGTATTTGCAGTCGGTCTCCATTCCAAGTAAAAATCAGGCATTACGCTGCTTCGCATCCGAGATCAGATATTTTCAGACTGGCATGGCCGTAGCGACATAACATATAGCTCTCTCTTTATACAAATAGCGACAGAAGCTCTAATAGCTTCCTGTCAGCTCCTACATGAATGCTATTTAACAGCTCGGAAGAATTTGTACTTCTTACATTTCCTTTTACATGCCTCCTCACCTTGTTTTTAATCTCTCTTCGCGCCATCTCTCGCGAACCCACACACAATGTTCAAGCCCAAGCCTCCATTGCTAAGTACAAATCAAATCTGTGGCTATTAGAGAGAGAGAGAGAGAACGAGTGCAAGAGCGAGAGCGAGAGTTCTTGAAAAAGCGGAGTAAATAACAACAAATGGAGTGCTGAATGAAGGCAGCAATAAGCTCGACTAAAAGTACAAGCCGAGCACCTGGTATTAAGAATCCTATCCAAGCACAAATCAGACCTGTCCCTATTTTGCTAGAGAAATAAGCTACGATATGGTAGTTATAGCGCAATGTCTGAGTTTGATCTTGGATGGTTTGGATGAGAAGGTTTTAATGGTTTCTGTGTGTTTTGCTCGGTTATTTTGTTGCTGTATATTTCGTTAGTTGTGTTTGGACCCCCGTGACTTTCTATGGCAGCAGAAGAATGAGCAGCAATGACTTGGAATAATAAGGGGAGAGGGTGAGAGAGAAATTTATTGCAGGAGGGAGAAGTAAACAGCTTGTTGATTGTTTGACGGCAGTGTGAATGTTGCGAACATCCTATGGTGGCAGCAAGTGTCGACAGCACCTGACTTTCCGAGTCTGTCTCCCTTCCAAGTATTAACCAGGCCTTACTCTATTTCGCATCAGAAAGCAGATATTTCAGACTGGTATGCCCGTAGGTATCTAACAGCTGGCTCTCCCTTGACACATAGAGCGACAGACAACAGCTTCTTGTTCTCTGTCAGCTCATACTTGAATGCTATTGAACAGCTCGGAAGCATTTGCCCATCTTACATTTCATTTTACCTGCCTTTCCTCCTTGTTTTCTGTCTAACTTCGCGTCCTATTTCGCTAACATTTAAAAACAATAAGCCAGAGCCTCCATTGCAATTACAAATCAGGTCTGAGGCTATTGGAGAGAGCGAGAGAGATAGAGGTAGAGAGAGATAGAGAGATCGAGAGAGAGATCGAGAGAGAGAGAGAGAAGAGAGAGAGAGAGAGAGAAAGGGAGAGAGAAAGAGAGAGAGCGAAAGGGAGAGTGAGAGTGAGAGGGAGAGCGAGAGCGACAGAGAGAGTTGTTGAAAGCGCAGGATTGAAATTCAACTGGAGTGCTGAATGAAGGCACCGACAACATATATTAATTGGAAACGCAAAGTGCACCTGGTATTGAAACTCCTATGCAAGTACTAATGAGACGTGTCTCTACTTTGTTGCAGAAATAAGCAACATGTGATAATTATAGCACAATGTCTCAGTTTGGTCGAGGAAGCTTACGTTGTCAAGGACTTATTGGTTTGCATAAGTTGTTTTGCTCGGTTACTTTTATGCTGTGTATTTTGTTTGGTTTTGTGTGGACGTCCTTTACTTTGTATGGCAGCAGGAGAATGGGCAGCAAATATTTGGAAAAATAAGGCGAGGGTGAGAAGCAAACTATTCGTTTATTGGTTGAAGCCAGTGTGAATATTATGATCAGACTGTGGTGGCAGCAAAAGACTATAGTACCTGGTATACACAGTCGGTCTCATTGCAAATAGTTACCGGTCTGTAGTCTGCCTCGCCTCCGAGAGTAGACTTTTTCAGACTGGCATGGCTGTAGTGATTTAGCAGCTGGTTCACTCTTTACTCAAAGAGCGGCAGACAGCAACTTATTAATTTCTGTCAGCTCATACATGCATGCTATCAACCATCTGAATAGAAACAAGGAAACATAGAAACACAGGAAATAGGTGCAGTAGGAGGCCATTCGGCCCTTCGAGCCTGCAGAACCATTCAATAAGAGCATGGCTGATCATTCACGTCAGTACCCCTTTCCAGCTTTCTCTCCATACCCCTTGCTCCCTTTAGCCGTAAGTGCCATATCTGAGTCCCTCTTCAATAAAACCAATGAACTGGGTGCAACAACTCTCTGCGGCAAGGAAATTCACAGGTTAACATTCTCTTAGTGAAGACGTTTCTCCATAATCTCAGTCCTAATCCTTATCCTTACTTGATATACCCTGATTCTGGACTTCACCAACATCGAGAAGATTTTTCCTGTATCTTCCTTTCCAGTACCATCATAATTTTATATCCTTCTATGCGATGCCTTGTCATCCTTCTAAACTCCAGTGAATAAAGGCGCAGTCCATCCAGTCTCTCCTCGTATGTCAGTCCTGCCATCCCGGGAATCAGTCTGGTGAACCTTCGCTGCACTCCCTCAATAGCAAGAACGTCCTTTCTCAGATTAGTAGACTAAGCTGAACGCAATATTCCTGGTGAAGCCTCACTAAGGCCCTGTACAACTGAATTAAGTCATCTCTGCTCCTATACTCAATTCCCCCAGCTATTCAGGCCAACATACCACTTGCATTGTTCCTCACCTGCTGAAACTGCATGCAATGGCTGATGTACTATGGCACCCAGGTATCGCTGCAACTACCCGTTTCCTAATCTGCCGCCATTCAGATAACATTCTGCATTCGGGTTTTTCCCATCAAAGTGGATAATCTCACATTTATCCACATTATATTGCACCTGCCACGCGTTTGCCCATTCACCGAATCGGTCCACTTCATCCTGCAGCCTTTGAGCGTCCTACTCACAGCTCACACTACCATACAGCTATGTTCCATTTGTTTTCAAACTTGGAGATATTACACTAAATTCCATCATCTAAATCATTAATGTATATTGTAAATCGTTGGGGTACCAACACTGAGCCCTTCGGTACTGCACTGGTCATTGCCTGCCATTCTGAAAGGACCCGTTTATCCCGACTCTCTGCTCCCTGCCTTCAAACCAGTTCTCTATCCACGTCAGTACATTACACCCAATAAAATGTGTTTTAATTTTGCACATCAATCTCTTGTGTGGGACCCTGTCAAAAGCATTTTGAAAGTCCAACTACACCACATCCACTGGTTCTCCCATGTCCACTCTGCCAGTTACATCCTCAGAAAATTCTATAAGATTTGTCCATAAGGAATTCCCTTTCATAAATCCATGCTGACTTGGATCGATCCCATCATTGCTTTCCAAATGTGCTGCTGTTTCATTTTTAATAATTGATTCCAACATTTTCCCCATTACTGATGTCAGACTAAACCGTCTATAATTACCCGTTTTCTCTCCCCCTCCTTTCTTATAAGTGGTCAATGATATCATTCAAAAGGCAGTTGGATATGTATCTAAAGGAAAAGAAAATCCACGTCTGCAGGCAAATGATAGGGGAGTGGGACTAATTGATAGCTGTAATGGACTCGACCGGCCGAATGGTCTTCATCCGTGCTGTAATATTTTCATTAGACTGTGATTATATCAGTTCGTGATATATTTAATAGTGTGGATGAAAACAGAATATTGTAAACGGATGTGGATTGT
The DNA here is from genome assembly GCF_044704955.1 of Pristiophorus japonicus. Classification (NCBI taxonomy): domain Eukaryota; kingdom Metazoa; phylum Chordata; class Chondrichthyes; family Pristiophoridae; genus Pristiophorus; species Pristiophorus japonicus. The sequence continues at coordinate 11,962,142 of NW_027252668.1, read as the reverse complement.
TTCGGCAAAACTTTAGGCATCTGATTCACAAGATTCGGGTTCGCGCAAAGTCGGGATTAATGACTTTAAATGCATCATTTTTGTTTTGTGAATTTCGGTCGGCTAAACGTTTGGGAAAGTAATTTTTTGCTGAAAGGACCTCAGCATTTAATCTTATTTCTGGCTGTTGAGGTCACATTTGTTGTCGATGTTCTTCTTCCAGAATGTATATTTTCTTTGGTGTACCATTCCCTTGCTCGAAAGTCTCTCTCAAAGTTTCCCCAGTCCCACGTAAATGTTAGCAGCAATGTACATGATGAAGCAGACCATTAAAGGACAATGTCTAAAATGGTTTATTGTTTAAGAGGTAAATTGCAGAGCACAAGCAAATTATTAAATTAAGGACATTCCTTCGGTTAAAATTGCTTTAGTTTTGCAAATGAAGATCATCAGTTAATTAATGATGTTCTCCCATGAAAGCAGGATAGCGTTGAAAGTTTGCACATTTTCTACATTTAGAAAGACACTGGATAATCAGGACAGTCAGCACGATATGATAAGGAAGTATCGCGTTTGAATAACTTGATTACATTTTTGGAGGAGTTCACCAGCTGTGTCGATGAAGTAGTGCGTAAGATATACTGAATATTGATTTTATTAATGCTTTCGCTAAGGTCCCTTATGGCAGTCTGATCATGAAAATAAATGCCCATGCGATCCAGGGCGTGGCGTCAAATTGTTTCCAAATTTGGCTCAGAAGCAGGAAGCAAAGGGCAATGTTTGATGGGTGTTTTTGTGATTGGAAGGAAGTTTCCAAGGTATTTATCAATGATTTAAACTTGAATACAGGGGTCATGATTAAGAGGTTTCCAGGTGATAGTAAAAAAGGCAGAATACGATCGTGGAGTTGTGTGCAGACCACCAACCAGTTGCAGTGAGTTTGGGGAAAGCATCAAATAAGTAATAAGTGATGCGTGAAATAA